>NC_056739.1:1306267781-1306567781 GCF_019279795.1 Protopterus annectens
CCTCCATTGATGAAGGTCAAAGTATGACAGATTAAAGCTCAATCAAGAATCTCATTACCCCCTCCTCCCCAGAATGAGATGGCTCATGAGTAGTAGAAGTGTGTTGCTGAACTCAAGTTACTGATGCCTCATACAGGGGAATATAGCTTCTCTGCCTATGGGAAACTCTTCACCTTATGTATGATTCAGGTGTCAATTTTTTATTAGGGATTCTATATCACATTTCCAAAAAGTTTTTAGTACCCAACTAAAAAAAAAAAAAAAAAAAAAAAAAAAAAATAAGACGTAGCTAAGCCCATATCTTCCACATACAGAAATGTGCAAAGTGCATGTGACCATATACTCCATGACGTCTGGCCTGTTTGCTTTAAATATCCTTATGTCACACTGCTCATTAGTCCATTTTTTTGTTTAGGTTTTGCCTTCATTCCTGCTGACCATCAAACTCCTCGATCAGACACACGTTATCCAAAGAGAGCCATTATCCAGGCAGCTATAAGGCTGGGTGCTTTGTGTTCTCACAAGCATCCTGCCAACGGGAATATTTTTCTTTTTTTAACTTACTTCACTCTGGTGTAAGGACTTGCCTATTCCCTTCTGTCCATGCATGTGTGCTCCCCCCACATGCACTGACAGGAGCTACCATCACCAGCTTAGGTGGTCTGACTCACATCTTCCCAGCACCAGCTCCCTGCAGCATGTTGGGTCTCTTTTCTGTAGCTGAGGCCCTGTTGTTAGAGAAGCAGCATGAACAGAGCAGGAACTGTACCCCCCCCCCCCTTGCAAAGAGTACGCTTCTCTGTCCTCCCTGAACGTGTGTTACTTGGCTCATTAGTCCAGTTTTTAATTTGCATCTGTCACTTGATTCCTGAAATAATTTAATCATTTTGGTTTTGTTCTCCAGTATCCTTTAGAGAGACATTTTTCTGGTATTAACTGCCCTCTGAATTTAACCCAGTTTGTTTGTTTTTTTTTAACCTTGCCCTCTATCAATTTTCAGTCATGGAATGGCTAATAATTTTTTTTTTTTTTAAAGAGCTGAGGAGGGCCATTAACCAATTAAAACGCTGGACATGAAGTTTTTTTTTCCAATATGCTACTTTCCGCTTTGTTTCATTACATTGCTGTCAGGAGCAAACACCGTAGCTGTCCCAAGGAACACAGTTTTGTTTGTGAACAGGGTAACTGTATTTATCTAAAGTGGACCCATGTTAGTCACTGTCAATGCCACAAGCAGAGCTAATTGTATTCAGTACAACAGATGTGAATGCAAATACAATAAATAAGTAATACTTATTTTACATAATCTGATCAGTTATTGATTACCTCTCAAACTCTGAGCATTAAGAATCATAGTTTTGTGCTTTTAAAGTCATGATAAGGGGTCAAAAAGGAAGGGCACTTCTTTATTTTTCAGAATAGAAGATGCCCAGATAATTGACTAAGGGATATCCGCAAAAGGCTTTGTTCTGTTATCTGATAATTTATGTACCCTTAAAGAGGTCTAAGTTTTGAAGAAAATCTGCAAATATAGGAGGAGCAAGATTACATCTGATAGCAAAATTTGTAGTGCTATGCATAAATCATATCAGTTGAGAAATGTGAGTCGCCATATGACAGAAAGTAAAAAAAGAAACAGGAAATGCATAAAAAAATTATTTAGAAGTTATAAAAGGTAGGTTATAGCCACATCTAAACATAACAGTAATAAATGCTTATTAAAAAAAGAGAATAAAAATAATAAATAATAATAAATATTCCCATAGAAAATCAGAGTTTAGCAGAACATAGTTTTAACACAGACTTTACTGACATATTTTCATTCAAACCAGGAGGTAGCATTTAACCTAAACTGCCAAAGCAGTTCCTTGCACTGTAGTTTTCATTTCCTATTCACCCCCCCCCCCCCAAGTTATTAAATTCAACTCCTTTTAGACCCACTGTGGCTGTGCAAGGCTCAAAATCAAATCCTTTGTTAGTGTTTACAAAAAGGGTATTGAGGCCCACCCTCAGTAATAAGTCCCATTTCCTGAAGGATTCTTGGGACTTCACTGGGTGACTTATACCTGAGGTGTGGTCTAAGGACTTGGGGTTCCTTACCATAGATGCAGTTGATTGTTTTACATCAGTACCTATGGAAGATGGTCTAGAATTGTTTTTTGAAAGTTTGGTGGATTCCACTTCTCTTTCAGGTGAGTTAATTCAGCTGACTATGGAACTTACGGACTTGGTACTCAACAGCAGCTTTATTTGTTTTGAGGGAAAATTTTATAAGCATATTAAGTGAATTGCAATCGGGCAGCTTGTGCCCTTATTTATGCAAATTTAGTGCTATTCACTTGGGAGAGATATATTGTGTTTAAGTCCCTTTTTTACTGTACATTGTATTTACGATATTTGAATGATATATATATTATATGGGTTGGGACAGAAGATGAAATTGTGAACTTTATTGAATATTTAAGCAAATCAACTGAGTTCTTTAGGTTTTTATCCAATTTTAATAGATATTAGATGAATTATTTAGAAGCTATGGCTGTATCACCTTATAGTGGTTTTACAAAAAACATCTATAGGAAACAAACTTTTAGCGATTCTTGTTTGCATTTTGAAAGCTCCTACCTCTTAAGTTACAAGAAAGGCTTGATCATGGGACAGTGCATAAGAGTGGATGTTCTTCGTGTTTCACTGTTGCAGTCATTACATTTGGGTAACCCTGCTGGCAGGTTGCCCTCAGTCGGCCTGAATTCCAAAGTCCTGGGTCCTGCATCGGCCGCTGTCACCCCTTCCCTGACGTCAGGTCATCAGGGGTGTAAAATATGCAGCCAATGCCATTTTCTTTAGTCTTTCTTGCCGTGCGGTGCTCGATGCAGAAGCAGTTCGCAAGTGCCGGTCGGCCAACTCCTGAGATTTTAGAATTCGAGTTTCATATCCAAAGTCTTCTATAAAGCTAAGTACCTCGTTGGGGAAACTTTTTTCTTGCTCCAGACCGATGTCAGAAAAAGTTAATAATTGTATTTCTTGTGGGAAGCAAATACCTCAGAAGGACTTTCATTCTTACTGTATTCCTTGCCTAGGCCCTGACCATAATGTTTCAGGTTGTCGGTTTTGTGCTAGATTTAACCAACGCACTATTAAGCATTGGTATGATTTTGCATTAAACTATTTTGGACGCAGGTTTAATTATCCAGAAATGTCGCTGGATAGCCAACCGACTACCGGAGTTCACAAAAAACGCAAAGAAAAAGAAAAAGATAGACAACCGAGGCCCAAAACCGACGACAAAGCTTCTCCTAAGCCAGTCGCCGGTTTGCTGGTTCTCAGTGAGGTGCTTTCGCAGCCCCTGATGGCTGCTACTTTAGAGTCGCAGGCCACTATCGACTCCCACGTGGAGTCGGCTATGCCGCTGGAAACTCAAGGTATTGGAGCCTCGGACGCTATTCCTTCAGATGGGTCCAGAGCCGCTGAGCAGGCACCGGCTTCTGAGGGTGTATTCAGACCTAAACATCTATACATTAAACCTACTTCAAAGGCAAACACTAAAGCACCTTCAAAGACAAAGAAACAAACCTAAGAGGCACGTGGACAGGCCTCCATGCCCAAAAAGCAGATGCTCAAAATGGCCGAAGACTTGATTACCTTGATCAGGGGCTCCCATCCCCCACCTGATAAGAGGCCTAGGCAAGAGACTGACTATGAATCTTCAGATCAGGTTTCCATTTCTTCTGATTCCTCTTCTGATCAGGAATATTCTCTTCCTCCCTATGAGGATTCTGATGCTGAAGAATCTATACCTTCAGCTTCTCCTCCAGAGGACTATTCTTTTCGGGAAACCTTACATACCATGAGGGAACATTTCCACTGGGAGAGCCAGGATTTTTCAGAATCTAAAAAGAGGCTCAGGGATTTCCTGTTACTACCTCAACACAAGCTACTAGCCATCCCACCTGTGTTAGACATTGTAGATGATGTGTTTTTGGAGTCTAATCTTACCCCTGACTCCTTACCTCCAGCTCCTGTTAAGCCTGACAGATATTACAGGGCTCCTGACTCACATAAATTCCGTTTTAAAAACCCTGCTGCAGACCCAGAAACTATTTCTCAGGGTCCCAAAGGAGTTAAGGCGTCCGCTGCAAAAAACCCTACCCCCTCTGACAGAGATTGTAGGGTACTGGATAGATGGGGAAAAAAGGTTTACACATCTGCTACCTTGCCTATAAGGACCTTAAACTGTCAGTTTCATATGCTCAAATATCAGCAACATGTCATGGCATTGCTTAAACAGAAAATGTTGTTAAACTCTGAATGTGTAGAAAACAAGGAAATGCAGGATTTATTGCATGCAGCTGAACAAGTTGGAAAGCATACTTTGCAATGTGGTTTTGATTCTTTAGAGGCCTCCGGCAGGGCCGCAGTTACAGGTTCTGTAATTAGGAAGCATGCTTGGTTAAAGGAACAAAATCTGCCTGATCACGTTAAAATTAAATTATTAGATGCACCTTTACAGCATGATACTTTGTTTGGTGTTAAGGCAGAAGAGGTGTTAAAGAGAATGGAGGATAAAGCTAAATCTATGCAAATGGTCAATGATTTTTTTACAAGTACAGCCACCTAGGTTTAGTAGACACTGGCCAACAAAGAATCGGTCCTTTCTTGTGTCAGACAGACCTCAAAGGGGCAGACCCAGACGCCCGAGAGGCAGATCCCAGGCTCAAGGTTCATTTCGCTCAAAACAATGGGGGGCTTCTACCTCCAAAGTTGGAGAAGACAAATCACAACCATTCAGGAAACAGTCCCAATGACTTCCCCCTGCCTGCACCAAGCACTTATCTCCTGGCAGCCCCCTTAGGGGGAAAATTAACACTTTTTTCTCAAAATTGGCACATTATAACCCAGGACAAGTGGGTCTTAAATATTGTGTCACAAGGCTACAAGTTCCATTTCCATACCCTGCCAAAGGCAAACGACTGGCCAGATCTGCCAAAAAAATCAATGGACAGAGGCACAAAAACAAGTTTCATCCCTCATGGACATGGGGGCCATTCAACTAGTACCAGAGCAAGAGTAGGGACAAGGATTTTACTCAAGACTGTTCTTGGTACCCAGAAAGGACAAGGCCTGGAGGCCAATACTGCACCTATCTGTTTTGAGCACATTCCTGGATATACCAAAATTCAAGATGTTGACTTTGCAGCAGCTTCTACCCATGCTGGGCAAGAGCGCTTGGCTTGTGACTTTAGACCTAAAAGAGGCATACCTGCATGTCCCAATCAGACAAATATGCAGAAGATACCTCAGATTCAAGGCTGGCTCAATGCATTACCAATTGTCTGCACTGCCCTTTGGCTTATCTACTGCGTCCAGGGTCTTTACAAAGTGCCTGGCACCAGTAATTGCATTCTGCGGACAAAGAGGAATACAAATATATCCATACTTGGACGACTGTCTTAATTCAAGCAGAGAACAAGGACATTCGTCTACAGCATCTGGTGTTTGTGAAAAGACTTCTAACATGCCTAGGGTACACAGTCAACGAAAAGAAATCAAAACTAGTACCCTCTCAAGAGATAATATTCCTGGGTGCAAGCTTGAATACAACTGCCCAGATGGCTTATCTCACGCCAGACAAACAAAGGCAACTGACTACCTATTTCAAAATGCTGGCAACAAAGGCCCAGTTATCTGCAAGAAAAATTCTGCAGGCTTTGGGCTTCATGGCATCCTGCATCCTACTAATTCCATATGCAAGAGTGCATATGAGGAAACTTCAATGGTACCTAAAAAGTGTTTGGACTCAACATTGCCACAGCCTGGAAACTATGATTACTCTCATTCCCTGCCTGCAGCAGGAGTTTTGATGGTGGGCAAAGGCTTGTCACCAAAACAAGGGACAGCCATTCACATTACCCCCAGCCAGGCAAACACTAACAACGGATGCATTAGATTATGCCTGGGGGGCCCACATGGTAGGAAGATGCATTCAGGGCACATGGACCTCAAACCAAATGCATCTACATATCAATCAAAAAGAGATGCTAGCAGTTCAAAATGCCCTGACAGCCTTCAAGGACCTATTTCATCCAGGATAACTACTGATAAAGACAAACAACACCACGGTCATGTGGTATATAAACAAGCAGGGGGGCACTCATTCTTACCCTCTTTGCTGACTAGCCATGACGTTGTGGGACACAGCATTGACTTACAAAGTACACCTGCAGGCACATGCCAGGAAGGAAAAATACTCTGGCAGATGACCTAAGCAGAAACCTCATGGATCCCCACGAGTGGCACCTGGATCCACAAGTCTTCAGCATGATAACAAGGAAATGGGGATGCCCGGACATAGATCTATTTGCCTCCCCTCACAACTACCCACTAAAAAGATTCTGCACAAGGATTTATCACAGACAAGCATGGGAAGTGGATGCCCTATCTTTCAGCTGGAAAAACCTGTCAGTATATGCATTTCCCCCTCTGCCTCTCCTCCCCATGGTACTCCTAAAGGTCAGACAGGAGAAGCCAAGGATGATACTAATTGCCCCAGACTGGCCCCGCCAGTACTGGTATCCAATACTAAGGAGCTTGTCTCAATGCCCAGCTTGGACCTTACCTCAGATACCTCATCTACTGACCCAGCAAAACAATCAGATCCTGCACAACCAACTCAGGACTTTAAACCTGGCAGCATGGCGGATAATGTAGTCATACAAAACACACTTCTCAGTAAAGCTGTGATGGATGTCATTTTGGAGGCCAGAAGGCCTAGTACTAGAAAATCTTATGCTGGAAAATGGAACAGATTTTGTGCTTGGAACCAGGCACAAGGAACTGATACAGCTGTGCCAAATATTCCTCAAATTTTGCAATACTTATCTGAGATGTTGGACAAAGGTCTATCTTTTTCATCTATTAAGATTCATGCCTCTGCCATTTCGGCTTATTACAATACAGAGCCACCAATCTTTTCTCATCCCTTACTAAAACAGTACCTCAGAGGAGCCAAAAACATAAGGCCTCCAAGAAGATCACCAATGCCTGCATGGGACCTCAACTATGTCTTGGAAAAACTCACCCTGCCACCTTTTGAGCCAGCTGCTACCGCTTATATAAAGTTTTTATCTTGGAAAACAGCTCTGCTCCTAGCAATAACTTCTGCAAGATGAGTTTCAGAGCTTCAGGCACTCATGGCTGTGAAACCTTTTATAATTTTTTATCCAGACAGGGTCTCTCTGAGGACAAACCCAACATGTATGCCTAAGGTGGTGTCCAGTGTGGCTCTTAACCAAACTATTCATCTACCAACTTTTATCCAAATCCACAGAACAAGGGGGAGAGAATTCTGCATTCTTTGGACGTACACAGACAGCTTAGATTCTATTTGGACAGAACCAAAGTTTTCCGAAACACAGAACAATTACTAGTGACATATGCTGCAGGATCACAAGGAAAGGTTATCTCAAAGTATACTATTTCAAAGTGGATAGGCCACTGCATTCGTTTCTGCTACTTACACCATGGCAAGCCAGTCCCTAAGGGCATTAGGCCACATTCAACCAGAGCTGCAGCCACTTCAGCAGCCTTTCTCAGGGGAGTACCAACGAAGGACATTTTAGAGGCTGCTACTTGGAGTTCAGTGCACACCTTTACCAAGCACTATCATCTGCCACTCTACTCTAAATCCAGGGCAGGCTTTGCCACTGCAGTTCTGCAGGGTGTCATAGCCACTCATAATGCTGTTTAGCTCCAGCCTCCCATCCATAGCTTTGGGACTCTACCCAAATGTAATGACTGCAACAGTGAAACACGAACATAGTACAGTTGTGTACACTTACCATAAATGTAGATGTTCGAGTGTATTCACTGTTGTAGTCCAGGCTACCCACCCACCATCCCCCTTTTCTTCTGATGGAACCTATCTTTCCTTCTCTGATTTATACAACCTATGTGGTGTATTTGCTTGTAGATGAGGGTAAAGTTTATATTGGTGCATGTATTTATATGTATATAAAGTTTGGCTACCCTTTTAGGGGGCACCTGACATCTGGGGGAAGAAAAACTAAAGAAAATGGCGTTGGTCGCATCTTTTATACCCCTGACGACCTGACGTCAGGGAAGGGGCAACAGCGGCCGACGCAGGACCCAGGACTTTGGAATTCAGGCCGACTGAGGGCAACCTGCCAGCAGGATTACCCAAATGTAATGACTGCAACAGTGAATACACTCGAACATCTACATTTATGGTAAGTGTACACAACTGTACTTTAGGATGGCTTCCTCAGTAGATGAAGTGAAAAAGGAAATTGATAAATTCATGTTTATGGAAAGAGGTTACCCCTGGGACCTCAATGTTAGTATCTCCGAAAAGGTTTTGCAAGAATGCTGTAAAGGATGTATACCATTTTTGAGTCTTTAATTTGTAAGTAAGCATTTCGGTCCTGCATCTTGTAACACACAAATAGCAACTTAGCATATGCCTTTTGAAAGAGCACTGGTCATTCAGCATAATGACAGCTCCAATCAGGGTAAAGGAATTGTGACTAATAACTAGAGCATTTTAAAAAAACAATTCAACTGTGTTTGAAATAGTGGGATCTCATCCTAGATTTATTTTTAAGACTAGTCTGAACATTAAAAGATTTTTGGAAAAAAAGAAATAATGGTCTGGTCTCAAATAATAATAAAAAAGCCTATAACTGTAATGCTACTAGAAATGTGGTTCTCGTAAGCGGTGCTCATATATTTTGGTGGCCGAATCATTAAGTCTTGAAAGTCAGAGGTGGTAAGTTTCACAGCCCCCACACTAAAGGATAACACTGCCCAAGATGCAGAATCCTTTACAATTGCACTCTCTGAGCACCTACAAGGATGCATGGATCATGCCATCCCTAGCAAAACCAAAACTCACTCCCCTAAGAGAAGGAAACCAGTGTGGTGGACCCCTGCCATAAACAGGTTATACAACAAAAGGAGGAAACTAGTTCAGAAAAAAAGCAAATCCCAAGAAGGAAAGACATCCCTGATCAGTATCAGTAAGAAACTAAGGTCCCTCATAAAATCATCCAAGGCTAACTTTGAAAGAAAAATAGCCAAGGACTCGAAAGATAACCACAAAGCCTTCTTTAGCTATGTCAAAAATCTAAGTGGTAACTCGCAGATATCCCCTGAGATAGTGCAAAATAGCACAAAATATACTGAACCTACTGATATTGCCAACATACTGGCAGATAGATTCAGTGCAAACTTCCCCTCCCTCTCACCTTCAAAAGGGTCCACAACAATACTGGAAAAGTGTAGTGTCCCAGAAATCACAGAAGCACAGGTGAAAACAGCCCTTTCAAAAGCCAAAATCACAGCATCAATGGGGCCAGATGGTGTCCCAGGCTGCGTCTTGCACGAACTACAGAACGAACTAACCCCCCACCTAAACACGCTGTTCAACCTCAGCCTCTCCACAGGCTACGTGCCCATAGAATGGCACACAGCAATGGTTATTCCGCTCCACAAAGGAGGAGCCACAACTGACCCTGGTAACTATCGCCCCATAAGCCTGACTAGCCTGGTCTGCAAGGCTATGGAGCGCATCATCATGGAACTCATTAACAAAGACATTGGGAACCTCCAAACACTTGACCCGACCCAGTTCGGCTTTGTTAAGGGCAGATCATGCCTACTAAACCTGGTTGACTTCTTCGAGACAGTTACCAAGGCCATAGACGAGGGAAAGGTGGTTCACACAGCCTACCTTGATCTCGCCAAGGCGTTCAACACCATTCCTCACTCGGGTATTATAGAAAAACTCACCAGTCTGAACATAAACCCCTAAGTCACAAGATGGGTTGCCAACTGGTTTACAGACAAAACTCACACGGTAAGAATAGTGGGCTCCAGGTCTGACTCTAAACCAGTCACAAGTGGTGTCCCGCAAGGCTCAGTTCTGGGACCCCTACTGTTCTGCATATATTTCTCATAATTACAGGCAAATTTAGGAGGACTATGGCTAACCAAGTTCGCCGATGACTGCAAACTGGGAGCCATAATTGACTCTTCTGCTGACACGGACATCCTCCAAAAAGGCGTAACTGAGACAGACACCTGGTGTCAAAGTCATGGCCTCAAGCTAAATGCCAAAAAATGCATAGTCATCCCATTTGGGAAAAACAAAACACCCACGAATTACCACATAGGCGGCAGCCCCCTTAATACAGAAGAGGTAATAAGAGATTTGGGGACCCAGGTAGATATTAATCTCTCCTTTGACAATCATATTGCCAAAGTAGTTAGGAAATCCTTCTATGTGGCCCATCTAATTACTAAGGCATTCGCATCTAGAAATAAAGAGGTTATAGTGCCCTCCTACTCATCACTCATCAGACCCATCATAGAGTACAATGCCCCATTTGGGATGTACCTCACAAGACACTTCCAACAGCTTGAAAGACCACAAAAGCACCTCACCAACAGGATTACTGTCCTCAAACATATGTCCTATGCAACCCGACTGAAAAAACTCCGGCTGTACTCAGTGGCATATCGCTTACTCAGAGGTGATCTCTGCCTGACCTACAAAGCCATGTCCAACTCAAAATTGATGGACATGCTCTACCTAAAGAAATCCAAGTCACTGCAAGCCACGCGCTCTAGTGAGCTAAACCTCGCCACAACAATAAATAGAACATGCTGGAGGGATAGATTCCTGTCACAGAGATGCCCCATGCTTTGGAACAAAATTCCTAACTACATTAGGCAGAGCCCCTCACTAACACTCTTCAAGAGAAGTCTTGACAAGTGGATGGGTAACAGAAAGTACACCCCTGGGATCACTTCACTGGCTCTGCTTGACAGAGGCTCAGTTAATTAATCAATGGGGCGGCGACACACTCTGGCTAGGCTTATAAATGCCCTCGGGCAGATAGCCTAGTACCTACCTATGAACCTATGAACAGACAATATGAAAATACATTTACGAAAGACTAATTGTTGAACTTCAGGTGTGGTGTATATTTCAAAGTGCTCAACCTGTGCTGGTTTCCACATGGGAAAATCTGAGAGGCCACTCAAGAAAAGAATTAATGAGCCCTGTTACGATATTAAGACAAGGTATCCCAATAACACTCTTTTCAAACACACATTAACATGTACTGCTTTTAAGGATTTTAAATTTGCCATATGAGAAATGGTTAAAATTAATCCTGCGGGAAAACTGAGTACAAAGAACTGCTTAGGCAGTTTAGGTTGAATGCTACCTTTCTCCCAGGTTTGAACAGCAATGTATCAATAAAACCTGTGGTAAAACTACGTTCTGCTAAATTCTGATGTTGTCTTGGGATATTTATTATATTTATTACTATTTATTATTTTTATTCCCTTTTTGATGAGCATTTATTATGGTTATGTTTAGATGCTCATGTTGTGGTTTTATTAGATAATCATATTCATAGATAAAGTAGGGAAGGTAACTATTTCTCCTGCTTTTTTATATATTTTTTAAATATATAAGACTGCACAACTCTTCAGTCACTGCACTTAAAAATTTTAATTCAAGCAACTGCTTTTATTCACTTATTTACATATTGAATATGAAAGAAATAGTTGATCATTTTAATATTTGATCTGAATTGTTAAGCGTATGACTTTTACAACAGTGGTATTGATTTTAATTTTAAATAGTACTGGCTCTTTAGTAACATGGATCTGTGTCAGCTGCTGATCACGTAAAAGGAAGTGATGCAAGTTATTTGGTATTCTGTTGAATTCCCAGGTTAAGGGCAAAAGTGCTAAATCTTACTTTGGAGTAAACATTTTTGTTTGTACCTACAATAGTGCGCGACTGTTTTTTCTACCTCCAGGGCATTACTTCGTATTTGGTTCTTATTTTTGTTTGGTATGCCGATTGCTTTCTTGGTTAAAAACATGGTTCCCAGCAGGCTGTATAAGTGGAACCAAATTATTAATTATTACTAAACATATAACTAATAAAGAAGTGCAACATAAATTATGGGTAGTACAGGAAACGGAAAGGAGAAGGGATAAAAACTGTAAGAATACGAATAGAGAATTGTAAATAAAACAGAAGGGATAGTAAAGGCAAAAGGGTATAAACAAGACGTAAAATAAGATCTGTAGCATATGGCAGTGTTCCTGTTCTTAAGTCATCTAGGCCAGACCAGACTGTTAAGTGAGGGTGATAAAATATGGAGCAGAAGAAAGCTAATTAACTCACATTTTATCAGATAAGCCAACAGTCGGAGATATTGTAAGCCAGAAGTGTAGAGGTATTTAGTCTATAATTCCGGATGGCTTAAGTGACAGACTTTGTGTTTTCATTGGTTCTGAATTCTTTATGATGTACTTTTGTTTTTCATATCTTCTTTGATATGTTTTTTTCTAGAAATAAGCACAACACTCCATACGAAAACTCAGCAGTGACTTTTTGGACAAAACTACAGTTTGCCTTTCACAACTGTCCAAGTCATGGCTCTAAGAACCATTTAGCATGCTGAAGCTTGTACTGTGAGCTCTGTGCTGTAGGCATTTGCTTTAAATTTGTCAAATGTTGCTTTATTGTTCTTGCCTGTAGTGTCACGTCGCTGCACTGTACATTTCTGGGTCGCTCACCTAGCATTTGTTACATCTTACTTTTGCTTAGTAATAAAGTTCAACTCCCTTTCTACTCCATTCTGTCTTCTTTAAGTGGTGCTGTATTGGTTGTGCAGCTTATTGTTGCCATACTATATACAACAGTAATGACAATGGTGTTCAGAAACATGAGACTACTTTTCTTCCTCTGACACAGCCTTAATTACATTCCCTTCCTCCATTTAGGCATTGTTCACAAATGCTTTGTAGTCCAGCCAAGTTAATTTTGATGTCTCAGTGGTTAAGACCCTTGCCTTGTAGTGATAGGATCTAGGGTTCGATCCTAACCTCCAGTCACTATCTGTCTGAAGTCTGCAAGTTCTCCTCATGTCTGTATGGGTATTCCCTTGGCACTCTGGTCTCCTGTCTCATCCCCAAAAGTTGCTGGTTGATTAAGTAATCTAAAGTGTCCATATATAATGCATTCTCCTTGCCCTTGTGGCCTGAATCATGTATGAAAAGCGTCTGAAAACCAGTTCACTTACCTGGATAACAAAAGAGTAGTAAAAAATATAAGCTTTCAATGTGGATGCATGGAACCTCATGGCTAAATAGCAGTTAGGTACTTTCCCTTATGTGAATTGTAGCAAAATAAACCCGTCTAATATCTTTTTTCATATCTCTTCCTGTTTCATTCATAGATTAATTGTCAAACCACAGAGTGCTAGTAGCTTTAGAGCCTACATGAATAGAAAACATCTAAACATTTTGCCTTCTCTAATGTCAAGAAAAATAATATTGGACTCCTCATTATGACTGCATACTGACATGAAAGTCATGTTTTCAAGCTTCCACATGTTGACTTTGCAGCTGATGAGTACAAGGCTTCAGTTTTAGAGAAACATTTACCTGCACTGTATGTACTGGGTTACTTTAACACAGTTCTTGTGAGGTGCTGTTAATTTGTGGCAGTTCCAGAAATGCAGTCTCATGTGTACTTCTGTTGGTTTCCTTAAAATTCCCTATTCGTGAATGACTGCTTCTCTGAGACAGTGCAGTAGGTGTCAGCCTGTCCTAGTTGATTGCTCCATCCCCTGCTAGACACCTTTCTGGCAACACTAGGGACCCTTACCTTCCTCTGGAATTGGAAGACAAGATCTTAGAGCACTTCATCTTTCTCCCTCCAGGTAGTCTTCTTTCAGCCTGAGCTATTTCTAGAGCCTAGCTTGCTGGCACCAAACTGTTGTCCTAGAAACATTGTAGAAAATAGAGTTATTACTTCGGCTTCTTGAATCAACTGCCAGTTAAGCTGAAGTCTACATTTCTGTACAAGTCATTGTAACACTTCAACTTGTCATTGTAGATGACAACAGCATCTGCTCTAATTGAAACAGCATTACAGATGTTTTTCTGGGTAGTGCACATCAGTGGAAGCTGTTGTATCTGTGGACATGGAAGTGGCACGTGTCAATGCAGGTCAATATATTCAGTTCAGCAAGGCACATCCACAAACTCATACAATAAATATGATGGGAATTTTTGATATGTGCACTGCATAGGTTCATAGGTATATACTAGGTTAACTAGCACTAGTGCTTTATTGGCCTAGTCGTGCAACCCAAATGTGTCTTTATATCTTGGGAGTTTATATTAGCAGGGGGTAAGTTAGTTAAGACATTAATATGGATTATTTACATGGAGTATGTTCGCTTGGACACAATTTACTCCCTGCTTCTGTGCATTGGAGACATGAAGGCCAGACCTGAGGTTAATTTCTGATTTCCTATCCATTGATCAAGGTTATGTTTGAATAGAGTTAGGTTGGGACTTTGCTTCACATGAGTTGAGAGCCTATTCCAGATAATGGGGATCCTCTGAGACACATATCTGTCTCATCAACATGTCCTATTTATTTCACAAGCAAAATGTAAATCCTTAGCTCTATTAGCGTTGAAGCTGTTCATTTTGTGGATGTGCAAAGGTCCATCAGAGCTGCATCCAAGGATGTCTTGTATGCCAGGCATAGGCCGAATCTCAGTAGTCAGTCATATGGTTATGACTTTCTACAGGCATATAAAACTATAGGATAGGGCAGATTCAGTAGATCTAATGGATTAACAACTTTACACCCTGTATAAATGCATCTGCTTAAAAAGGCATCCAGAAATTAGCCAATGTTTTGTTTTGAATACAAGCGCAAATGCTTACAAACAACAGAATAACTTGCAGCAATGAGGAGAGTATCTTGTTATTTTGGCTCATGCATAACTTGCGAACCTTCACTTTCTGGATTTTACTCTTGATTCTTCTTTGACCTTGACAAATGGCCATCTCATGGTGTCATTATTGAGCTGTTTTGAATCACCAGTATTTTTCCATGGAGAGAATCTACTCCTAGAGCCATAGCCTTTTAGTACTCTGAAGTTGCAGGTAGGCACTCTGCCATCAGATTACTTATTAGGAAAATCAATGCCATGAATTAAACTAATGGACTACTAGGCAATATATTTAACATTAAAGTATTGTTAGGACCAAATGTTTTGGTGAAAATGATGGTTCAGCTGTGATGTAGACTGTGTAGTACTTTAATGCAGTACATCACCCCTTTCTTGTATGGGGGGACTTAGGTTTAGTTCCCACCACTGGCATGCATTAAAACAGTACACTTTAACATTAGAATGACTGCAACATGCAGCACATGCCTTGACACCCATGCTATTCTTCAAAAAGCTGTACTAACTAAAATCAACATGTATGGTAGTACATAGTCATGAAACATAGTGACTGACAGTAGTGTAAATAAAACTGGAGCAATGAAGCAATTATTCTGTTATCTCTTCTTATGTTAGTGCCTTTGCATAATTCTGAAATGTAACTAATTTATTTGTGTATTTTTTTATATTTCATATACAGTTTTGCCTTATGATATGTGTGCTTTTGTGGTAGATCACTGGGGTTTTCTGTCAGTAACTAAGGGCAGATATTAGAGGCTCATACTGCTTAAAGGTCAGGAAAAGTATGTTGCCACAAATCTTCTTGGTCTGCTTACTGTGCTTCTGTATACCTCTCAGCTGTCCCTGATTTCAAAGGGCATCCCTAATTTTACCTAATACTTTTGACCTGTCCCTTGTACATTTTTTGAATTTCTTGTAAATCACTGAGATTTATAGTCTGCCAATAATAACTCTCCGTAAGAGACATCCAAGATGGCACACTGATCAACAGCTTAATTTCAGCTCTTCCAGTGGGAAAATAGAAAATAAGAAATAAGAGACAGTGATACAGCCAACTCAGGTAAAATTCAGTTACTGAGTGGTAAGTCTACTGCATGGTTGCCAGCAAGGAAGAACATTAGACAACCTAAAACAAAATCAGTCAGAAAAGGTGAAGAAAAAAACATTGGTTTGAAGAAAAAAACACTGTCTGGGAAGAACCTTCTGGCTATTCAGCTGAAATCCATTCAAACTTCAGCTTTGGTACAAGAGATGGCTTCCAGTAATTTAGAGGAATCAATAATTCAAATGAATTCATAGGTGGTTAAAATAAAATCAAACACTTAAGGAATATATCAACTCAAATAAAAATCTGGAACAAATAAAAGAAGCTTTAAGTTGCTGTTCAGATGAACTGATAAAACTGCAAAAATCATAAGCTGAAAAGAAGAAAAGGCAGCCTGAGTATAAGGCTTCTCAAGAAGATCTGTTTGACAAAATGGTTTAGTTAGAAGACAGAGTGTGCAGAGAAAACCTGAGATTTTCTGATGTATGAGAGAAGCTGGAAGGAACAGACTGTATTATATTATGAAAATACAAAGAAGCAGCTGCAGGATTTGTTAATTAAAAGGGTACATTGAGTCTTTCCTCCAACATGGCCATAAGAAAGCAGCCAATACCTCATTTAGTAAAGATGCAGTCATGCCAGCAGAAAGAGTTGATCCTGACAAAACTGTGGCAGAAGGAAAATGTATTAAAAACTGGAGACAGTAGAGTGTTTGTGGAAAATGAGTTGTCACTGTACACCAGGCAGAAGAAAAGTAAATGTATTCCAGCAATCAGGGAATCAGGGAATGCTGAAAGGCAGGTGTGAAATTTGAGCTGCTGTATCCAGCTGTCTTCAGAATATTTTTTTTTCTGGAGGATCAAAGACACTATTGGATGTAGAATAAACTAATGTGTAAATAAAAATGTTTATCCAACAAAAAATGAGCCAGCAAACTGAAGGTGCTTCTCATTCTTCTGACAATAAAGCTCATAGAGAGATTTTGCCAATGAAACCTTTTTCCACTGTTCCAAAGGAAAATATTTGATAGACAGAACTCCCCCCCCCCCCACAAGAGTTTAATAGAAGAATCAGGAGTTTCTTTGACTTGTCTTGTATTGGGAGGGGGAGATAAACTGGCTGAAGACCAGCAACACTGAAATTAGTGAATACATGGGACACTGTAAAGCATTATTCACATTTGTGAAATATGGGTTTCCAAGAAGAAGTGGCGGAGAAAGACTGGACTTTTACTGACTTATTGAAATGTGGGGATGGACTATAAAGCAGAAGAACAACCAAAGGAAAAATAACATAACTGTAAGTAAAAAATGTGGTTCTTATTGATATTTGTATAAAACATTTCATGATACAAACTGCATGTTATATAGAAAAGCAGTTTTCTATAGTGTGCATCAGGGATATTTTAAATCTGGGGCAGTCTTTTCAGTGACTGCTGAATGTGTTAAACATTAAAGTAAACATCCCTTTTTAGTCCTAAGAACTGTAGGTTTTATAGTGTAACAAGAGAAGAAACACTGGACAAAAGATTTAAGTTAATATTCTGTGATCTTGGGCTGCTGGGGTGAGGATAGGGTATAAAAGTACATTGAGTCTACTAAATGTAGATGTAAGATAATTTATTTTATTTTTACAAGTAAAGATGTCCAGATTAATACCATTGTCTGAAAAACAAGACAAAATGATGAAAGTCATGACAAATGCTAAGTACCTTATGTCTGTAAAGATATTATCTTGATTTTTGTTTCCATTAACAAATGTTTTCATTAGGAGTTGAGATGTCTGCAGCTGAAGGCAGTTGTACATTCTGCTTTGAGTGAAATTTACAAATATTCCAAGTATCTGCAGAGATGTTAGCTGTTTTTTTCTCATTGCTGATGATTTTACATGCAGATAAGCTGTCTGCAGGGGAAAGCAATTAATTGTGAGAGTTTTGAGTATTATTTGCTGAGGGAATGTAAATGTTAAAGGTACAATGGCAAGTAGTTCAGTGAAAAATAAGGTTGGATATTACACAAAGTGAATAACAGATTGCAGCCTCATTAGCAGCCCGAATAGTTTAATGCATTTACCAGAATAGTGTATAATTTGTTTAAAGAGACCCATGCCTTTTTTTTTCTTTGGGCTAAAAGTTGTTTTTCCCAAAAGCATACAAGCTACTTTACATATGGAAGGGGCTTATTGATAAAAAAGAACAGACACCAACCAGTAACATATGCTGAAACATGCACTTTATCTTGGGTAACCAGTTTTAAGTTAGGTAATGCCTGTGGGTGCAGCTGTGAATTTGGAACAAATGTTCCTGTCTGGTAGATTAAACTCCATTTTTTGAAGATGCATATAGTTTTGTGTGTTTGCTGTAAGTTTACAGCAGATGGGGGTGTTTGGAAAATGTATTTATTTTTTGAGGGTTTTATTAAAACAAAATGTTTTGAAAAATGTGACATAGGCACATAGATTCCAATGGACATGAGAATACACACACGTATAAAAGATCAGCTTGTCAAGCAATGTGTGCACGTAAGACAAAAGTTAAAAATACACATTTAAAAACTGGCATGTGTATTAAAAAGGAACAATAGCTTTTTATTATAATAGCTAGTTACACTATCCACATTATCTTGAATGTAAATGGCCTTACAGGTATAGACAAAAAAGAATGAGTATTGAATTATATTAAGAAATGTAGAGTGCAAATAACAATGCTGCAGGAAAGGTATGTGGAAAGAAATGAGCATGTGAATTTGACAAAGAAAGGATTTTAAGATGGGTATTCTGCAGACTATCAGGAACAAAGGAAAAGAGGTGTAGTAATACTGATTGCTAAAGGAGCTCCAATAATGATAGAAGTGGGAAAAAGAACATAATGGTAGATTTGTGGTAGTAAGGGGCTATTGGCAAGAGATGAGGATTATCCTGTCATATATTTATATCACACCAAAAACTGCTATTATGGAATATAAGAAAATGTTGGGAGAAATAATCAGTTTCAGCAGACAATATTACTTATAGGTGGGGACTGGAACATGATTTGCAATACTGAACATGTATCATGGGGACCTAGAAGGGAAAATATAACAAAAAAGGGTAGATTTTTGAAGAGCTTTATAAAAATATTTGGCATGGAAGACTTTAATTCAGTTGTAGGAAGTCGGACAGAATTTACATATTATTCCTCACGGTACAATAACTGGACTAGACTTGATGAAAGTTATATTACAAAGGAACACATGCATTTGATTGAAAGCTATGGTATACATCCAATTCTTCTTCTTTTGGCTTTTCCCAGTTAGCAGTCGCCACAGCTGATCATCTGTCCGCTCATGATTGGCAGTGGAGTTTTACGGTGTCGAGTTGCCAGCCCGGCGCCCAACCTTCCACAGAAGGCACATACACGCACACACTCATACCTAGGGCCAATTTAGAGTGCCCAATCCACTTACTGCATGTCTTTCGGATGTGGGAGGAAACCAGAGCACCCAGAGGGAACCCACGTGACCACAGCGAGGACATGCAGACTCCGCACAGAAGGCACCCGAGCTGAGAATTGAACCAGAGAACCTCTTGCTGTGAGGCGGCAATGCTAACCGCTGCACCACCGTGGCCACCCCTGTGGTGTACATCCAATAACTATTTCAAATCATGCAGCAATACAAACTAAGATAAAAATGCAGGTTAATGAAGTAGAAATGAGATACTGGCACTTTCCCACCTCCCTGTTAAAAAGAGAGGAGCTTAAGGAATGAGTAGTGGCAATTGAGAGTTATTGGGTAAGACAGAAATTTATTCATAAGTTACAGCCAGTGAGTGGGATAAAATGAAAATGGAGTTTAAATATAGAGTAGAAATAAAAGAGAAAGATATATGGTTAAGAAGTAATATGAATGGGCTTCCAAAGGTTAAAGTACTGCAGAATAAGAGGAATCTCAAAGAACAAGAAGATGCGCAACTTAAGAGTGCTAAAGAGAAAATAAAGGGAGTGTCTCGATAATATGTATGGCTTCAGAAAGATTGCTGTTAAGCAACTCTTTTTTGATAAGGACTCCGGAAACATTTAGCACAGTGTCTTACACAACAGAAAGTGGAAAGGGTTGTCACCAAACTTAGGGAGCCTATTAAAAGAAAAATAACCAAAGATCCCATAGAGATAGTAGACATATTTTGGAAATTCTGAGATCGTTTCAAGTATTTACAGGATATAACATTAGTGATGATAAAACAAAAGCAGTAGCTGTAAACTTACCCACACTCAGATTGGCTCAGCAATGCCCTTTTATATGAAATATGATAAAGTGGTGTACTTAGGAGTATGCGTTAAAAAGGGTTCTACTATGGTAGCTAATGATACATGGGAAGAGACTAAACAAAAGATAATACAAAAACTGCAGATGTAGATCTGTTTTATGGATATGGATAGGAAGATACAAGCATTAAAAACGTTTTTAGTCCCTTTAGATTTATGTACAAGTCAGGCATATTTTTATCAACTGGAGAAGTTGTGGATAGCAATTAATAAAGAGTTTAAAGCTTTTAAGACTCCTATACACAGTACAAGCAGAAAGCTATAATTGAAAGTGGAAAGGCATGATGATGAATCGGGAGAAGCTCAAGAAATACGGAGAGACTAGGATTTTGGATGCAAACCTTTAAAGAGAATAATAATAACCATACAGACTATTATATGCATAAAGTAGCAGAAAGTATTCTAAGAACTACGCCAACAAGGGAATGTAGAAAGGGGGTTCTACCTATAATGATGACTACATTTTGGAGTACAGAAAGTATGCAAGAGGTGTCTGGAATTTACTGGAAAAAAGTGACAAAAAACAAGGTATTTGTAGGAAATAATTAGAAAGGGAAAGGTAACAGAATGGGAAGAGGCCAAGAATACATTTGAACTGCAGGCTAAAGATTGCCTTCCCTGTCAAGGATTGATATCAAAATACAGGCAAAGAGAAAATAATAAGGGGATCCTAAGTGAAAGACCAGTGCTAGTAGAGTTTTTAGTAGAATCTAGAACAGAAGCTGCTGTTATAATAGGGATCATTAGTAGGGCACACAAAATATCACATGATAACTATAGGAATCAATTAAATGCAGTTAGAAAGGATTGAGAAGAGAGACTGGATAAGCAATCCACAAAAAAAAAAAAAAAACACTGCGAGGATATATGTATGACTCCCAAATATGAAACAAAGTCTAGAAAGTTTAGGATTTTTACTTAGAAGTGTTTTAATGGGTATTTTTATACCCCAAGCAGGCTCCAAAGATTTTTTTTTTTCCTTGGGTAGATTACAAATGTTGGAGGTGAGATGGTGAAGAAAAAGATAATTGGGAACATATTTTGGGGAGTATAATGAGTTGTCAGACTTTAAAAATTCCCTGAAGACTATTCTCCCAGAAATACTGGGTAAGCAAATAGGTGTAACTAAGGAAATTATTTTTTGAGCTATGATGCAGAAGCAGAGTTGTCTAGACAAAGGGAGGCCTTGTTGATTTTAATTCTTGTGGCTGCCAAAAAAGCAGTTAGTAGAAAATGGATATCAAAGTCTAAACCATCCATACTAGAAGTAGTGAATATACTAACAGAAAAAAATAAAGCAGTAGTGGGTTGTTTAGAAAATGACAGGAGGAAATTATGTTTAAAAAATGGGAGTTGTGGGAATGATACATGCAGAATAATGTTTTATAGGAGGAAATGAGATTTAAAGGAAGGTAGTAATTGAATCAGCTATGTAATGTTCGATTGACAGTGACTGTATAAAAGATTATATGTGATGCATAATGTTTACAATTAAACATATGTCAATATGGTTTGTTTTCCTTTATATAAATGTATGATTGCCTATGTCATAAGTGATAATTCAATAAAGATGTTTCTTGTTATAACAAAACATAACAAAATGTTAGCTAAAGTAGACTCTATTGAAGATAAGAACTTTATCCAAGGAAATCCAAGAGATAGCTGGGGAAGCTCTACAAGTCTCCAGACACTCCCAAAAATGTGACTATGATGAATTAGATGCTTCTTGCATAGCAACTGCCTCATGTTGTGTTATCTGCAGGAATGCATGCCTCAGGACCCAGCCCCTGTCAGATCAGGTAAAGGCTGAACTACTAGATGCCCCATTGGACAAAGAGTTCCCTTTTTAGTCTCCTGAGAAGTTTTTGAGAAACTTGATTAAAAAAGTAAAACATTAAAACTGTGAAAGAATGTTACCGGTCTTTGACCTCAAGACAGAGTGAATTACTCTTCAGACCTTGGGCTTTCCCACCTACACAAGACAAGGGATGCCCTTCCATGGCAAAAGACCAAGACAATCTAGGAGATGGCCAAAAGAGCAATCTCAAAGGGCCGGTGCTTCCAAGGAACCAGAGCAATTGTGACCATGTTCTATCCCAGCCTCCCTTACCTCTTCCTGTCCCTTCCAAACCTCTAGCAGGAAAACACTCCTTCTTTCTAAACCAGTGAACATCCATCACCAGGGACCAATGGTTCTACAACATCATAGAGAAGGGGTACTATATTCAATTCTGATAAATAACACCCCTCATGGGCATTCCAAAACCACCAAAAGAGCAAGAAATTCTCTTACCACTTAACCTCTGGAAGCTACTTTAATAAGGATCCATTCAGCCTGTCCCTTCAGAAAAAAAGGAAAACACATCTACTAAAGGATTTTTATAGTCCCAGGAAAATAAGGCACATGGAGGCCCAATTTGGACCTCTCAAAGCTAACCATTTGAAAATTCAAAATACTTGTGTTGCAGAAATTACTGCCCATGATCTTCCAAGGTACCTCCAAGGTCACCACAGATGTAAAGGATGCTTCCTGCATGTCCCCATAGCAGACAGCACAGAAAGTACCTACAGTTTAAAGCAACGGTTTCCACTTCCAGTTCTGTGGTTTACCATTTGGGCTATTTACTGAACCTGGAGTTTTCACAAAATGCCTAGCTCCCATGATAGTACATTTCAGAACTCTAGAAGCCCATATTTGCCCCTATTTAGATGACTGTATCATTCATAGAGGATCCACTTCAGAGACCTTTGGCTCCTTACAGATCACTTTAGACTGTTTCCAGAAAGTAGGTCTCACTGTAAATCTTCAAAAATCTCAAACTTTCTCTCAAACAAGGATCCTCTTCCTGGGGGTCATCATAGACTCTGTTCAACAGAAATACTTCCTTCCCCATCACTGAGAAGGAATTTCTGAGGATACTAGGAAATGTGTCAGCATGCATCTTCGTGATTCCATTTGCAAAGTGACACATCAAGATACTTCAGTAATTTCAAAAAAATGAACAACATTTGTGGAAACCCTAAAGCCCCTCCTTCCATGTATGAAAAACAATCTCCAGTGGTGGAAGAACGCTGTACAAAAGATCCCAGGAGTAAATGTCACTGTGCCAGATGTAGACAAGACTAATACTATAAACAGCTCAGACATAGCTTTGGGAGCATACTTAGGACCTCTGAAGGTACAGGCATTTATTTGTTCCTCACAGCAAAAGAAGTTGTATATAAACAAAAAGGAATTACTAGCAGTTTACCAGGCCATAAAAGCCTTTCAACAAAGCTTAAGCCCAGGGACACTTCAAATTTGGACAGACAACACCACAGCAATATGAACATAAACAAACAAGGGGGCACGTTGTCCTACCCCCTGTGCAGCCTTGCCAGAAAAATTCGGATGCTGGCTCAAGATATAGGGTTAACCCTTAAGGCCTCTTATATTCCAGGCCAGAGCAATACCTTAGCTGATTCTCTAAGTATAACCTTCTAGACTACAGTGACAGGTGATGGAAAATGAGATCTTCTTGGATCTGACAATACAATAGGAGATCCTCTGAATAGATCTGTTTACCTCTTTCCATAGCAAGCAACTACAGAAGTTCTGCTCGAGAACACAGCAATTAGGAGCTTAGAAGTCAGATGCATTTTTCTTCACATGGACAAAGCGGTTCCTGTACGCATTCCCATCCTTGCCCCTGATTTCTTGGGTATTCACAAAAATCAGGTAGACAGACAGGCCCAGCATGATCCTAGTGGCCCCCATTTAGCCGAGATAATGTTGTTTTTCTTTCTCCCTAATGCTCAGCGAAGGGAGATTCTGCACACTACTGCATGAGATAGATCTGCTTTAGGTTCATAGGTTAGTAATAGGCTAACTGTGTTTGTAGGCCATTTTAAGCTGAGTCATTTTCCTTTGGTGGGAATCAAATCCTGTACTTTTTGTCTGTGAGTCAAACAAGTTCACTACTATGCCAACATCTTTCACCCCAGCCAAGTTGAAGGGTATTTCATCCATCTCAACTTAGCCACCCTCAGTTTAATTGCATAGAGGATTAGATTTTGACACCTAGGATGGTTTCTTATCCCAAGAAGGTGTTTTCCATTCTAAGGGAAGCAAAACAAGGCCAATACCAGGAAATCATAACTGGCAAAATGGAAAAGAGTTTGTGCCGGGTGGCACAGCAATGACACCGATCCTACTTAAGCACTTTTCCCCAGTTACTACTGTCACCCCAGTTCCATTCACTCACTCCTTAATTAATAAACATTCAGCCTGCCATTCCCTCTCCTCCCTAGTATCCCTCTATAGTCCTATTGGCTCCTTCCACAGCTCCAGTCAACTCCTTCTTGATGTCTACAAACCTAAGAAAAACATAGGTAAGCTACTATACAAAAGCACTATTGCCCAAGCCTGGAATAAACGCCCCATTAACATTCATACTATTAAACATACGAACATTTTCTAACAAGAACTAAAACACTTCCTGGCAAACTCTTGCTCCTGTCCATGCCAGGAACCAACCTAATCCCCCCTCCCCTCCCTGTATGCCAGGACACAACCTAATATGCCCCCTTCTCTCTGTCTCCCTTTATACTATATCTTTATCTCTCTAAGCTTTGTAGACTATAAAAGACCTCTTGTGGGCCTATGAGAAGCTGTCAGCGTTTTTTTTTTTTTTGCACATATATTTCTTGTATATAGTTCTTCTGGATTTAGATAGTAGAATCCTCCAGGAAGACAGTCACAAACTGTCAACAGGCTACTGTATATACAATTTTATGTAATACGGATACTGACTGTTATGCTGTAGTATAGATCTAAATATGTTTTTTCCAAACTCAGTCTGTCTTTTGCTCTAAATAACCTATATGTTTACCCCATCTGTAGCCACTAGAACCAGACTGTCAGTCTTATTTAAACTATTTATGCATTTGTTTTAAGCTTACTGTATCATGTAACTGTATATATTCCGATTGTATTGTTTTTATATTTGCTTTGTTAGCAGTATAATTGGAGCCTTTCTCCTCTGGTCTCCACTGAAAATGGGCCTTTTGGCTCAGTTGGACTAACCTGGTTAACAAATGACCAATAAATAAGTAAAGTAATCAGACATCAGCTCAGTCTTGCGGTACCTAATGGGCCTCTTTACACTAGGCCTTTCCTATCCCAGCATTAAGGTACATGCTTCTGCAAATTCACATTGCACGAACAATGCTCCACCTATCTTCCCACACCCGCACATGAAACTTTTTCTAAAATAGGTGATTCACTTGAGACCACTCTGAAGGAATTTCATTCCACCTTGGGTTCTAAATTATGTCATAGAAAATCTGACTATGCCTTCCTCTAAACCTGATACCACTGCATCTCTAAAGATGCTGTCCTGGAAAACAAAGTTCCTCACAGCTGTGACTTCAGCTAGTAGTTTTTCTAAGCTACAAGCACTGATTTATAAAGAACCTTTAACTGTCTTCCACATGGATGGAGTCACCCTCAAAACAAACCCAAACTTTATGCTTGAAGTGGTATCAGAACATACTTTAAACCATGCTATTCATCTGCCAGTCTTTTACCCAAGGCCACAGAACAGGGCAGAGCAAGTCTTTCATTCCCTGGATGTACACCAACAGCTCAGGTACTATATAGGCAGGGCAAAAAGTCATAATAGAGCAGAGCAGAGCAGAGCAATGGCTGGTGGCTTTCACAGAGGGTAAACAGAGCAAACATGTCTCAAAACAAACAATCTGTAAATGGATAGCTAACTGTATTAAGTTCTGTTACTCACACATGGAAAGGATTTACCTGTGCATATTAATATGCTCTCCAAAAGACATGGAGTAAGTACCACTGCTTTCCTCAAAAGAAGTTCCCACCCTGGCCATGCTAGAGGCAGCCACATGGAACTCATTGCACATAGTCACAAAAACACTGTAACCTAGGCAATGCCTGCAGGGCTAGAGTAGGTTTCACTTCTGCCATCCATCAAAATCTTCTTTCCTAAGGTCATACAGATGATGTGTCACCCAGTTTTTTTAGCTTTGGGAGTCCTGCAAAGAATCAGTACTACAGCACTAACTGTGAAGAACATAGTACAGTTGTGCCCCACTTACCAAAACTGAAAATGTTTGAGTAGATCAGAATTGCAGTGTGTACATCCTCCCTCCAACCCCTCTGTCTGCTGACTGCTTGTCTCCCCTTTGCTGGGCGCAAGTGGTAGAGGAATTCCTGCAGATGGTCCTCTTATCTCCATCATCCCACTCTGCCTCCTATGATTTTCCTCCTTTACACTCAAATTCACACAAGTGGGGAGGTTGTGCTGTCCTCAGGCATCAGACTGCTTGTTCACTGCTTAGAAACACCCTGAAGACAGTGCGGATGGATGCCGTTCTTATATCCTGATGCCTAGAAGTTGGTTGTTGGATGTCCATCAGTTAGGGATCAACTGTAGAAATTGAACCAGTCACAGGCTTCTGCATGGCAGGAGGTCCCAAGAATCACTACTGCAACATTGATCTACTCGAACATCTGCAGTTTATTGTAAGTGGGGCACAACTGTACTTTTCTTCCTATTTGTAAGACATATTTTACCACTGAAATATTGTGCCAGTAAGGCAAACTGATTTTAATTTGGAATGCATCTGTTATACAATTAATTGCTATTATATATGTTTTAGTATACATATTTTATTTAAGTATAAAAATGTAACTTGTTTTGAGTGATGTGATCTGTTGTGTGTTCCATGCCATTGAGCTGACACAAGCCAATGAACACAATGGGTTACTAAAACAACACTGTGAAGTCAACTCCTTTGGACTTCTGCACCATGTTTGTGCATTGTATCTAGCCTGCTATGGATTTTGGCCCAGATTTGTTTGGAATATTGTTAGTTCTTTGTATGTGACATTTTCTACTCCAGATTATTTGTAATGTACAAAAGGAAACCTTGCATTACTGGCAAATGAAATAATTTTTCAAAATGTCATTAGTTTGTTATAACCATCAATGTTTGTAGATACAAGTAAACTACACACACACACACATATATATATATATATATATTTTATATATATATATATATATATATATATATATATATATATATTATATATATATATGTATGTATATATATGTATGTATATATATATATATATATATATATGTATATACATATGTATGTATATATATATATATGTGTGTGTGTGTGTGTATATATATATATATATATATATATATATATATATACACATATATATTTATATATATATATATATATATATATATATATATATATATATATATATACACATATATATTTATATATATATATATATATATGCGTCCAGTACTGTTTACTGAATGCATAATTTACCGAAACACAAACACTCGCACACAGTTTCGTAAAAGTGCTTTTTCACCGAAAATGCACTTTGACGAAACAGAAATAAAAAAAGTAAAAAACATTGCAAAAGGGCTGTTGGTGAGATTGCGGCACAGTGGGGATAAGGGAATATTCTCTTTTCCCCACTGTAGTGCGATCCCGGAGTGAGAATATAAAAGTGGGGGGATGCACCCCCTGCATAAACGTGATTAATGTTTTTTTTTTTTTAAGTTTGTTTTTTTATTTTTTTATTAATGTTTCGCGAAAGTGCATTTTTGGTGAAAAGCACTTTTGCGAAACTGTGCGCGAGTGTTTGTGTTTCAGTAAATAGTGATTTTGGTAAATAGTCCTAGATCCATATATATCTATATATATATATATATATATATATATATATATATAGATATATATATATATATATATATATATATATATATATGCATGGGTCTACTTCATTTCACTGAAAACACACTTCACTGAAACTCATTTAGTTGAAAACTCATTTCACTGAAAATCAGTTGCCTGAGCACAGTTCACTGAAAGGTCACTTTACTGAAAACTCATTTGAATTAATCTCATTTCGTTGAAAGGTATATGCCCTGCTCCCCACTGTAGTGTGATCCTGGAGTTAGTATATATATATAGGGGGGTGTAGGGGTCATAGTCCCCCGCATAGTTTGGTTATATATTATTTTCTGGAAAGAGTTATTCATTCAGCTTGTAATTATCCGTGTCTTTGGTTTCTAGTGTTTAAAGTTGGTGGGGGGCTACTCCCCCACACCCACCCTTACTATATATACTAACTCCAGAATTGCACTACAGTGGGGAAGAGGGCATATACCTTTCAACGAAATGAGTTTCAGTCAAATGAGTTTTCAGTGAAGTGAACTTTCAGTGAATTGTGCTCAGGCAGCTGATTTTCAGTGAAATGAGTTTTCAATGAAATGAGTTTCAGTGAAGTATGTTTTCAGTGAAACAACGTAGACCCAGATATATATATATGTTGTGTCTTTCGGATTTTCCTGGTTAGGGGTCACCACAGCGGAACTCTGGTCCGCTAATGATTGGCAGTAGGTTTTTACGTGCCGAGTTGCCGGCCCTGATGCACAACCTTCAACGAAGGTATGCCCATTCACACATGTCTCCACACAGAAGACGCTCTAGCTGAGAATTGAACAGGACAACGTCTTACTGTGAGGCGACAACGCTACCGCAGCACCACCACCGCAGTTTTTAGATAGATAGATTTTTTTTCAAGCTGATTAATTTAGGAATGTGCAGGTTAATGTCATTCATATAACAACCAATACATTCAATAGTGTTGCAGAATGTTTTATTTTGACTGAGCTATTTTCTCATCCTACAGATTTGGTGCCTAGATTGACAGAGGGACGGGGTCTCATTCTAAAGTAGCCTTATCCTGCACTGCTTCAACTGTCAATGCAAAATTGGACCCTTTCACCCAGTTTGTGAAAGCCTCTCAGGAAGTTCCTCCCAGGGGAAGCAGCAATGAGCAACAGTGGTGCACGAGAGGGACCAGCCCGACAGGGTGCTGCAGCTCCTCGGCAACCTCCTCCAGCTGAGCCTCCAAAAAGAGGGCGTGGGAGACCCAGGAAACAACCTCAGGTGAGTAAATGTTTTGCTGAAGCTTGTTTTGCTAGGAAGACCACTGTATGAAAAGTGAGACTTAAACCCTATAAAGAGAAGCAGAAGATCCCCAGGAACATAATGTGTGTGTGGGGTGTCATATAAGAACTGCATTTGTTTTGCTGTGTTTTGCATTTGTGGTATTGATTCTTACTTTTTAACATAGTGATATGTTTATGTAAATGTATAATCCGTACAAATCTCAAAGAAAGATGGCTGGACCTATGTCCAATTCAATCAAAAATCTGCTTTCTTTGTGCCATTCATTAGCATTTTTGTGCTATGTGCAGGCATAGTAGTTATCCAGATGAATGACTTCTGATTCTCCCTTTCTTCTTATTTGAGCTATGCCTATTTTGCTGTTATGTCTAGTATCTACCATTACTTTGTTTATACTCTGAGTTTAAGCAGACAGTAGTTGTTATCTTTGATGTCTTGTTATGCAGACTAAAATTTTTAGTTATCACATTCTGTTCACAACATTGTGTTGGGGCCATTCTTTGTTAAGAAACATCAGCCTGAAGGAATTGCTTTTCCAGACTTCTTCCAATAGTAGTTTATTCCCAGAAGGGGAACTTAATTTTCTTATTGCATATCTTATTATATCAACAAAGTCCAGTAACTTGTCAGTATATAAACCAATTTCTTACAATACTTAAAATGCTGTATTTTATATACTTTCAGCCAGTCAACACAAAACAATCAAGTATTCATCCCACAGGACTCAAAGACAGCCTACATTTTACTGTGTCCTATCAAAAAGCTACTTCTCTTCCAGAATTGCGTAAGAGACAGTCCCAATTTCTTTGTGACCAGTTTCATTGTGCCATTGTTTTCACTTCTTTTTCTTAGTTGATTTGTATCCTCATATCATGCCAAGTAAGCACATTGGTAGTCCAGTGGTCATGGTTATAATTATTCATGTGTCTCTATGATTTTTTATTAACCATACACAAGTTGTCGTCCAAGACATATCCAAAAAACAGCTAATAGCGTTATGACAGAAGCATACAAACCGAACCGACACATCAAACAAACTAAGGAGGGGAAACTAGGCAGAAGTGAAAAAAAGAGGGTGCCTCATTGATAAATGATTTGGGGTTAAAGTTAATAAAAGTCTGCCTTGTTGGGACAGTGAAGTTATCCACATCCCACAAAGAGATGAGATTATTGTCCTGTATCAGATGCCAATACAAGGGCACCATTCACAGTTTTGAACTGCCTTTCTTCAGTACTGTCTAGATGCATCACAAATTAACCCAAGAAGTAGTGTTGCTTCATCTTCTACCCCTCAGTTTACACAATAAAGACGCCACATAGAATGCTTAGAAGAGCATGGTGTTTCATAACTCACCTTTTGTCCACAGATGTGTAACTATAGGGTTGATATATGTATTTATTTATATATATCTCAGGAGGATGTGGTTAGCCTGCCCCTTGGGGATGCAGAGGGGTTTACTGTCTGTAAAAAATTACTTTTAATTGTGTTTCCCAATCAAAGTTACAGCAAGTTCTGTTTGTTTTATTGTAGTTTTGTCCAAATGTAACTAGAGAAGTCATAGTGAACCTTTCATTTGTACATTTTCTGACAATTGCTAGCAAACATCAAAAAAGAGAACTTTGTGTCCATGGAACAAAGTTAAGGAGAGGCACCATAAACAAGTTTCCTTTCCTCAGAGAGAATTATTTCATCCTCCCATACCAGCTGACATGGCCTGAAAACCTCTTTCTGAAGCATTTTAAGTTTGTATAAGTGGTAAAATATGTTTCCAAGAGCCTATCATATATATATTTCTTTTTCCCTGCTGTGTGTTTGCTAACCATCAAACCCTGCTATGATGTGCACATCTGTTCACCATCAATAGAGCAAGTGCCTGATGTGACAATGTTGTCATCCATGACACTATGAGAGATGTTCCATTTTTTGACCCCTAATTCCCCCCCCAGTGGCTGATTTACATACTGATAGGCACTAGGACCTACTACATCTTCCACATTCCTGCACATGCAGTGTGAAGTCTGACAAATGAGCATCCCTGGCTGGTATACGGCATGATATCTCTCTCTCTCTCTCTCTCTCTCTCTCTCCCTCTCTCCCTCTCTCCCTCTCTCCCTCTCTCTCTCTCTCATTCCAGAAGGTGTGGTACTGCCTTGAGCCATACCAACTTTATCCAGCATGGGTCAGCTAGCACTGGCCATTAGGTCTCATCCTCCCCAAATGGCTCACTAACTGATCCCAGGTCATCTGATCACAGTTAGAGTGTCATCAACCTTTGACATGGAGCCAATAAGATCCTATCATAGTTTATCAACATCTCCAGTAGCAGCTCTGTATTGGTGGAAACATCTGACGAATATTTTCAGGAGTGTAAAAAGATATCATCAGAACACGAATGCAGTAGAGAAGGAAGAGTGAAACATAGCCATTCATTTTTTTTATCTCTGCCTCATGCCTCCTACTTATCCTGAAAACTTCATTCCAAGACTGGCTTCCCAAGTGCAAGGAGGTATTGCTTAACTTCATATATAAGACTGAGTGAAGTGGGTATTCCCACTGACTGAAGAGATTAACCAAAAGTAATCTCAACCACTTTAGCCAGAGAATTGAAAAACTGCACTGAATTACCTCTCAAGCCACTCCTTAAGTAGTTTGGGGGTGGTCCCTAAGTAACACAGGGGCCCAAAGCTACCTGCTGATATTTATGTATGATATAATGAAATGTAAGCAATTCCCTTGTTATTGAATAACTGATACTAATACCTTAAACCCTAATGCTGTTGAGTACTGGGCAATCTTCAGACTTAAAATGGAATCTATCAAGAACAAATGCATCATAATTTTGGTTCCATGTAAGAACAATTTATAAACCTCGCAAAAGTCAGCCTCACCCCATCTTCTCAGAGTCCTAAATCATCATGAGTGCTGTATTAATAACTGCAGTTTCCATAGTTTTTCCAATATGAGTAGTAATCCAGACAAGAACAAAAAGAATGCAAATTTGTTGCAGACAGGTATAATTCCAGATGCAGGAACTAAATTACTTGCTCTTTCTGTTTCTTATAATTACATGCAGCCTAACACCATGTCATTAGGAGGCCCAGAACTATGAATAGTATGTTATACTCATTTTCTTTTTTTTTTAAACAAGAAACAACTTTATTAAATTATCACGTATGACATAGGTCATGTTACATTTATATAAATGACAATAAACCATAGCGACACAATTTCACTTGCAAACATTATACATTCCAAACCCTGCAAGACAAATGTAACTGCAAACATTATACATCACTTTTAAAATGTCCACTCATTCTTAGTCAGCCATTATATAGCTCATTCAGATCCTGCCTTCTTTAAACCTCGTTCCTCCTCTGCATGTATTGATCCCACAGTTCCCATTTTTTCTATGTAATTTGCTCTACCGTTTTCTAAAGATCCCAGTTCCAGTTGTTTTAACTGTGTTACTACCTTCACTACTTCTAATAAAGTTGGTTTAAACTTTGAATTCCATTTTCTAGTAAATACTATTATGTCAGTCATCATAATTAGACTCAGCAAGGCCTTACTAGGTCTAGGCAATGCATAGCTCAAAAAATAATTTTGCTAGTCACTCCATCTTGCTCACCCAGCATCTCCAACAGAGTAGTCTGCAGGGAATCTTTAACTCTACCAACTCACTACACTCCCAGAAAATATGTTCCCAGTTACCTCTTTCTTTCCCATCACACCTTCAATAGTGTTATCTACTTGAGGAAAAATTCTTTGAAGTTTGCTTCACTTCCAGGCAAAGTCCAAAATCTTCTAGATTTTGTTGCATATTTGGGAGACATACATATATCCCCCCATTAACCCGCGGTAGTGGTGCTGCGGTAGCATTGTCGTCTCACAGCAAGATGTTGTCACGTTCGATTCTCAGCTAGAGCGTCTTCTGTGTGGAGGCATGCGTGAATGGGCGTGCCTTCGTTGAAAGTTGTGCGTCAGGGCTGGTAACTCGGCACATAAAAATCCACTACCAAACATTAGCGGACCGGAGTTCCGCTGTGGCGACCCCTAACCGGGATAAGCCGAAAGACACAACAACATATATCCCCCCATTGTTTCTTTGTCAATTGCTTATCTAATCTCTCTTAATAGTCCTTCCTAATTTTCTCTGATTGATTCTTATAGTTATGCAATATTTTATATGCTGTACTAATTATTCCTTTCTTAATGGCAACTTCTGTTTTAGATTCTTCCAAAAACTCTACCAGTGCTGGTCTTTCATTTAGGACCCCCTATTTCTTTCTTTTGCCTATATTCTGGTATCAGTACTTGATATGGAAAGCAATCTTTAGCCTGCAGTCCAAATAAGTTCTTGGCGTCTTCCCATTCTGTTACCTTTCTCTCTCTGGTTATTGCTCCCAAAACCTTGGTTCCTTCACCAGTTTTCTCTAATGCATTCCCGCCCCCTCTTACCTATTGTCAGTATTCCTAATTGCAGTCATCCCTATTGGCAGAATCTCCTTTCTCTATTTCCATGTTGACGTGGTTCTTGTTCATTTCCTAGCAACTTTCTTAGGTGGCTGCATTATTGTTTATATCAAGGGATAAAGGACCTTTGGCACAAATACAATATTAGTTAATACAGTTTTTGTAAGTGGTATGATCAACATATTCCACACTGACCTAGATGTGACTTTAAAATTAGCTCTGGCACTTTAGCCTGGGAATTGGTGATCTAATGCAAATCCACTGATACCCATGTCTCTAGGTATTTTACAGCCCTAAGGAGACATCTGATTTGAATTTTTGGACCACGCTGTCATAGAGAGGGGAGGAGAAGCCCAGTAATACCTTGTGATTTCAAGCTGTTCCCTTTAAAGTCCACAAATCCAAAATAACTAAACTACCTGCCACAAGCCAGCAACAAAAATAACTTCTCAGTGTACATAAGGGTAATCAGGATACTGTCTGAGTAAAGATTTACAGACACAAGTGAACTATAGTAGCTCTCCTCAGCATACCTTATGTAATTATTAACAGATCAATTTCAGAACAAAAGGTGCCACTTCTCTGGAAAATCTCATACATTATACCAATACACAAAGGGGGCACATCCACTGACCTAACAAACTACCACCCTTTAGCTATACTTTCCCCATTGACTGAAATGCTGGAAAAATGTGTCCACCCCTAGATCCTAACATATTTTCTCTCCAACAATCTTCTTGCCGAAACTCAACATGGATTCTGCCACAACCATAGCACTATCACTGCACTCATTGTTTTTAGTAACCTAGTAAGTATGCAACGCAACAATGGCCAACTAGTGTCTGCAGTTTTCCTTGACTTATCAAAGGAGTTTGATACAGTCTCCCATACAAAACTTCTAACATCACTCTCAGAATTAAAACTAACTACCCCCACTCTGTTATGGTTTCAAGACGACCTCTCCCTATGTCAACAAGTTGTTCAGTGGAAAAATTCCCTTTCCCCCCTACTTCCTGTAAAATTAGGAGTACCCCAAGGATCAGTCCTAGGACCCCTACTTTTCATTATATTTACAAGTAATCTTCACAAAGCCACCCCTGTGGCAAATCTGGTTCAATATGCTGATGACTCCACCTTAATCTGCTGTGCCCCCACCCTCCAACAACTTCACATCAAGCCATCGAAACCTGGTTAACAAACTCCCTAGCAATATTAAATCCAAAAAAAGACTCAACCTCTGCTCTTCCATCCTTCCAAAGTAGCAGTACCTACTCCCCCGTTCTCTATTTCTGCATCAGATAATACCCCTATCTCCCCCTCACACAAACCAAATTACTAGGGGTCATTATTGACAATAATATGAAATTTGACAAACACATAGCTCATACAATAACCAAAGTCAACAAAAAACTAGGTACTCTTTACAGATGTAAAAACTTCCTAACCAGCAACAGTAAATTTACCTTAGCTCGTACCCATCCTCTCTACCTTATTGTATGCTTCTTCTGTCCTAATTAATCTAAACAAAAGCGACTTAAAAAATCTATCAGTATGCTACAGCAAAATAGCAAAATTCTTCCTACCGCACCCACCATTGTCAAGCCTAAAACAACTTTCCTGGCTGGAACTCCCAAGCACCTTAGCTCTAAACCAACTTCTTCTAACTCACCAAATACTGTACCAACCTGACAAAACTCCAGCATTACAAGACCTGATCACCCTCTACTCCAATAACCGAGATCTTAGATCCACTAACAAGGTACTAATCGCAATCTCCAAAAGCCATTGCAACTCTTGTGACTCCCTGTATTCTAGCAACATTGCCAAGACTTGGAACTCCCTACCACTATAAATCAGGGTGCAACCTAACAAAACCATCTTCAAAAAACAGCTTATTTCCCTACCTAAACAACTCTTGGACATGCAACTGCCTAGCACCTGGCTGATATATTCAAACACCTTTCCCCTACCCACTGTCCAACCTCTTCTTAAAAACTCCCACAGATGCACTATATATTACCACACGTTACTTACCAACTCACTGCCGCCTACTCCCCACTGTCCCATGTGTACCCAGTAACTCTCCTCCCTACACTAAGTTGAAAAGCTTTCCCTTAAAATGTCAAAGAACCTCATATGAACTTGTCTGTATTCTCCTCCTTTGACAAACTGACTAGTATTTTTCATTTTTCCTTTTTTCTCTTATATTCATTACATCTTCAAGATTATCTGGCTAGTATTTTTTAGTTTTTCCTTTCTTGTCTTATCTTCACTACATCTTCAAGAGTATCTCTACTAAACATACCGTATGAACAACAATCATATCTTGCTACCTGCTATACTTTTAATTGAATGTCTAAACCACCATGCTTATGTAAATATGTTATGTAATCATATGTTATTATCTGCCATATTTTATAACTGTTTGTCTAAACCACAATGCTCATGTAAATATTGTATGTATAGTATGTTAGCAATTATTCTGGAGCTTTTCTCCCTGGGCCTCCACTGAAAACAGTAAAAACACAAAGAAGCAGTCCTTTCAACGTAGCAAATCCTAGAAATTAGTAAGCGTTTACTTTACAGATGTAGACCACACTTCTGTGCAAAAAGACTGAACGCAAACTTTATTTAACAAGAAAAGAGCGTTTTCGCTGAAGCCAATGCTTACAGCTTCTTCAGAGAATAAAACAGACAGCTCTGTTCATTCGGACCTCCCCGGTAAACAAATGTAAAATAAAAATAATAAAATAAAAATATCTGCTCGATACATTCTAAATCCAGTGAGCTTAAGCTTCTACTACTGATGTAAATAGCATGAGAAAAAGACTGTTCTGATAGGTACTTAAAGTTTTCAGACATCTAAGAGCTAGTCTTGATGCATTGTGACATCTATCATGTATACTAATTATTGACTGAGCATGTTTATCAGGGAACCAAAATCTAGCAAGTAAAGACAACAGAAGTTGCCAGGTAATGGTATTAAATGGTTATTGTATGTCCAGCTCTGAGTTAGAAGTGGGAAAGAGCTGCATTTAGCTACTGAGGGGAGAATTTGTACTAACCTAATGTGGCTCTGAGCTTGTCCAGCTGTGATAACACCAGCCTGATCTGTATGCACTAATTTAGAAATACCAACTTCCAGAACATTTCTTTCACAAGTATGTTTGTTTTGTACTGTGTTTAACACTGAGGTCAGTCTGTAATTTCCGGGGTGTGGCTGGTCCTCCCCATGCTTTATTATCATAATAGTCAAGGAGTACCTCTAAAAAGGAGAGGTATTGTAAAGGACTGATTTGATACAGATATTAGTGATCTGTAAACAAGTGCCCTTAATTTTCTCAGTTTATTTACCTTATCTGTGAGTCCATTCAGGCCAAGCACTTTTTTTATATTTGTAATCTAGTTATGGCCTTCACCACTCTCCATGAGACAAATGGCGTTACTAACAAATGCTTCTACCCTGGTCCAACTTTGAATGTTCAAAATGACTCAGAAAATTCACAATGTCAGCAATCTTCACTTCTGTACCTAGAATGACAACTGCATGTACAGCCTATGAAAATATATTCAGTATTCTTTTCAGGCAATTACAACTCTTCAAGTGACTGGATAACTGAATGAGATTTTGTGTTCCATAGATGTTATTTTAACACTGCGGGCTTCCTTTTGTAGGTTGCAGATCTGTAGCTTGCCTATCTCATGTCTGGTGCCATTCCTCAATAAATTGACCCCTCAATTTCTCTAAGTCGAGGAACCAAAAACAGGCAGTTTTACGATCTCCAGTCATGTCTCTGTACAAGGACCATTTTCCTCAATCTACATTCCTCAGCTCTGAAGTTGAGAAGGGAAAAAAAAGATTTTCTGCCTTAAATTGTAACAAGTCACTCACCACAAATATAAATGTACATTGTAACAAGTGGTTTTCTACAGTTACCATATCGCTCACTAAGCGCTTTAGCCATGACAACAGCTGCAGTATCAGCATTAATTTCTGAATGCCAAACTGTACTAAAACCTGGCAGCAACTGCCAATCATGCACCCTAACACTTTGTAACAAGGGCAGCTGCACCCTTTGCCCCACCCCTACACTTCTACTAGGTTGTGCTTGTAGTTGCATAAAATGTTGACCTTAAACATTGTAATGCTCTTGATGTTTTACGGTCTTATATTTTTTGGGTTATTAATTTCAGCAGTTTAACAGATTCCTTATTTTCCAGGGTAAAGTAATATTTTTTACACACTGGGAGCATCAAGGGCTTGAACCAGTCTGGTAATCCTCCTGGTAGCTCTTCCCCATAGAGAGAGAGAGAGAGAGAGAGAGAGAGAGAGAGAGAGAGAGAGAAAGCTTTCTACGTAAGTGCACTGGATGTTTTCTTTTTCCACATCTCAGATGTCATACTTGTAAGACAATCATTGCCTTCACGTGCTTCCATCACCGTCAACTTTTTTGCTTAAGAAGAATGATGGGACAAAGGAATAAAATCAGGGACAGTTTTTTAAATAATACTCTAATTCATGTAAAAAAATAACAACGGGCTTTACATCAACGTGCATTTTCTGAATAATAGTAGATATGAAACTCTAATGACTGTTATTATGAACTAACTGTAATCCTCAGTGATTTACCACAAGACATATGAGACAAAATCAGGGACATTATACAAAGTCTGGAAAATCTGAGAGGTATATGGGTTACCCAAAATTCAGTGATATGTTCTTTTAAAGCTGGATGTCTATTTCAAAAAAGAATACCTCAAATACCTAGGAAGGTCCACACCTGCAGAGAATATAAACTGAAAATCATTTCTGAGTGGTTATCCTGGGGTGGGGTGTGGGGACTCCATCAATCCTTAACAAGAACCAGAGAGGGGAGAGATGCATGGATAAAGTATGGGTGTATAAGCAAACTTACCATAACAGTAGATGATTAGATAGGTAACTGTTGTAGTAGCATACAGCAGTGTGGGACATATCCTGCCAAGGGTCAGACGACTGGCCATTGTACAAAAGTCTTTTGGTACCATCTACATGCAAGGTATGTCTGAGGAAGCTCAAGGGTATGCTGGTGTAAATTCAGACATATGGGTGCAAAATTCAGAGATTTCTTGCCCTAAAATATAAAGGAGGCTAAAATAAGCCATCATTCAGGATACCAAATTGGATGTTGATGTGCTAGGAGAAAAGAAGGATAGGAGACAAATGGGAAAAAAAAAACACCCTAGCCAAACTATGATCCCCCCCCCCCAAAAAAAAAAAACAGGAAGATGTTTATGTTCTAGGAGAAAAGAAGGATAGGGGACAAATGGGAAAAAAAACACCCTAGTCAAAGTATGATCTCCCGAAAAAAAAAAAAAAAACAGGAAAGAGAAACAGGATAAGGGGTAAGATGGAGGGTTCATTACTGCAACAGTGATCTAGTCGATCTTTTACTGTTATGATAATTGTACTTATATGGGACAATTGACAAAGCCTATATAGCAAAAGAGGAGAACTAAGAGTCAGATTCCCAGAGCCCCTAGAAAATTAATCTAGCAAATCCTGCTCTGGCTCTGGAAAGAGTCATTCATGTAATGTTTTGTAAATGTGTGTATAAATGGATGGGTAATCAGAAAATCACCTCTGGTCTGGTGCCTATGTCTCTGATAGACAGAGGCAGTCAGTAAATTACCCCCTGTATAAATCAAATTTGTGAGTCACATTTGGGTCGCATGGCTAGGCTTATAAGGGCCTTAGTGGTCATTAGCCTAGTGTACATCTATGAAATGACCATATCTGGAAATTATTTGTTTTGACACTAGTTGCCCTTTTTTCTTTCTATCAAAAAAAAGAAGAGTTGGAGTTTTTTGTGGACATTGAGCATATACAAAATTATCTCTCCCTGTTTTTAGGTAAGGGAAGAAACATGGGGAGCTAAATGCATTGGTTTAAAGTAAATTTTGAAACTATTTTTGACAACAAAGAAGGATTAGTGATTAAGGGCACTCTGTCCATATGAAAAATAACCAACGACTGATTCACCATTGAGGGCTGCAACTCAGATACCCATCTAGCCAAGGTCAGAGAAGTTAAGTAAAACAGATTTCCTAGTCAAAAATGCCGGATAAGCTTGATGAACTGACTCAAAGGGTGGTAAAGTAAGCTTTTTTAAAACATAGTTGATGTTCAAGGGAGGGGCTACCTGTTTACTTGGTGGACAGGTATGTAAAACTCCTTTCAAAAAATGTTTTACCTGGAATAAAGAAGAAAGGGGATCTAAAGGCAACAAATACAAGTTCCTGAATCTGTAACTCAAACTGAGTCTGAAGGTAGTAAGATTGATGTTAACCATGATATAGTTGCTCAGTACAGTGAGCGATGTGATGAATTGTGTATAAATTATATTCTAGCAGGTGATTAAGAGAAGGAAAAGGAATGATGATAGTGTAGGCCGAGAAGAGGATGCGCATGATAAAATAAAACAAAATAATAAGGATAGAACAAGAAAAAGGTTAAGAAAAAAAAAAACGGAATAAAACAGTCTGTTAGAAAAGGGAAAGGAAGATAATCTTTGCATGTTTGAATGTGAATAGTATAATAAATATGAATTGCCATTTGACTGCTTTACAGTTTTATAAATCAGTGCAAGCAGCAGTTATTGCTTTATTGGATATTAAATATCTTAATGAGAAACAAAAGCAACAAGCAGGGGCTTGATGATGTGATATTATTCTTTGAAGTTTGGTATAGATTTTCTTAGTGGAATTGCAGTATTATGTAAGAACACTGTTCAAATTTTATAGGTTCATAGATTACTACTAGGCTAGCTGCCTTCTTGGTCCATTTTAAGCCTAGCCAATTATCCCATGCTGGAATCAAACCCTGTACCTTATATCTGTAAGGTAAGATTTCCAGGTAGACTCTTAATGGATTGTCATTGTCATACAAATTTTTATTTATGAATTGTGATGTTTATTTATGCTTCTACCAAAATAAAAGACAGAGAAGAATTATTTGAAAGTCAGAAAGTATTGGTAAATATTAGTATTCCGTAATTATGAGGGGGAGATTTAAATTGCAATTTCTGAAAATCCATAACAAAAATTGATAAAAATGTAAACATTTTCAAAGAAGTCCTGTTCTGTGGCAATCTTTTGCAATGATCGAGTGTGGGTTTTACTTATAGAGGTGGAGCATTACAGACTGACATTGACTAAATGATTTATTTTGGCTGTGAACTTCTAGAAAAGTGGAATTAGATTCCACTGATCATTCTGCACTACTTAGCAAGGCTGCTCATCGAGTGGCCTCTTACTTGTTGTGATTAATGCTATCCTTATGGAAAGCTCGGAGGCATTTCCTGCAGTAGCTGTTGTTCCTGGTATTGACTTTACATTATTTTTTTTTCATATTTTGATGATTTAAATTTTGCTGATAAATTTAGTTTTAGGATGAATGAGATCTTTACTACAGTTTACTACAGTATAGGTTACACAGTAGGATTGTCATATAACATGGAAAATATGTTGTATTTTGAAATTATAAATCTAATGTTGATTTTATTAGATATACTTTAAATATATAAATTTTGGAGATAAGAATTATGTGCATGTGGAAAGACAGACTATTTTATATAAAATAAGTAGCTCCTGGAAAGTTGACATACATGAGTTTGTTGTGTCTATTTCTTTTTTCTAAATATAAAGAGTTGTTAGGAACCTTTTCTATTTTTTTTCTGGGGGGGTAAATTAAATCCAATTAAGGTAAATATGATATACTAATATGGAGATTAATTAATCCTGTAGTATTTTAACATCTGTATTATATCTTATCAACTTAAAAAAAATAAAAAGCCAGACTGTCTTGGACAAGTATTATGATGTGAGTATAAGGATCTATGTCTGAGTGTATTTTCAGGAACATCATCATCTTCTTTCAGCTGTTCTCGTTAGGGGTCACCACAGCGGATCATCTGTTTCCATTTCTTTCTGTCCTCTGCATCTTGCTCTGTCACACCAACCACCTGCATGTCCTCTCTCACCACATCCATAAACCTTATCTTAGGCCTTCCTCTTTTCCTGTTATCTGGTAGCTTCATCCTTAGCATCTTTTCCCTATACTCAGCATCCCTCCTCAGCACATGTCCAAACCAATGTAATCTTGCCTCTCTGGCTTTGTCACCAAACCTTCCAACCTGGGCTGACCCTCTAATATACTTATTCCTAATCCTGTCCACCCTCGTCACACCCAGTGCAAATCTTATCATCTTTAACTCTGCCACATTCAGCTCTAACTCCTGCCTTTTTGTCAATGCCACTGTCTCCAACCCATATAACATAGATGGTCTCACCACCCTCTTGCAGACCTTCCCCTTCACTCTTACTGGTACTCGTCTGTCACAAATCACTCCTGACTCTCTTCTCCACCCACTCCATCCTGCCTGTACTCTCTTCTTCACCTCTCTTCCACACTCACCATTACTCTGAACTATTGATCCCAAGTATTTAAACTCATCCACTTTCGCCACCTCTAATCCTTGCATCCTCACCATTCCCTCTATCCTCCCTCTCATTCACACACATATATTCTGTCTTAGTCCTGCTGACCTTCATTCCTCTTCTTTCTAGAGCATATCTCCATCTCTCCAGGGTCTCCTCCACCTGTTCCCTACTCTCACTACAGATCACAATGTCATCTGTAAACAAGTGAAATGTACCTGTAATTGTGATAGATTAGATTCATACCTTTTTACTTTGTAATGTAAATCTTGATAGTGTGTCAGTAAATAGGAGAGTTTAGTAGGTGATCTTGATGAATGCTCATGATTGTGAAAGACTTTGGGAAACTTTCTATACTAATTAAGAAAGTAATTATGGACACAATAGTAAGAGTTAAAGATGTTTTAGACGTATGCTTGATAAACAGGGTGTTAAAGGGCAAATGAAATACAAAGTTATGACAGAAAGAATGTCAGTTGTGTGGGGTGGACGAAATGCAGAGCATGCGTTATTATCTTGCCAAAGAATTAGAACAGATTGGAAGATTATTATTGAGTATTTTAATCTTCTAATATTGTTGTACTTAGATTTGAATATTATTTTGTATGGGTATTATGATTTTGCATCTTGTAATGAAAAACAAATATGATGTTATCATGATTATTGTGTTGTGATGAGCTGTTGAATGACCAATTGTGGGATTGTTCACTAATATTAGGGAAGATGTAAAGGGTGGAGGGAGTGTGATTATATAGTGTAAATATTTATGTCTGTATATACCATTTCTTTTTAATTCATTGGTTTGAGTATAGTGATTTTCCTTAGTTAGCATTTTTCTTGTCTCTGTGTGTTCATACTCAAGATTTGTGATGTCATGTAATATATTAATAAAGTACCCCTAACCTTTTCGATAAATGGTGGGGATCTTTTATATCCACCAGAGCTAGCATCAATTCAGGCAGATATGGCCTTGGTTTAACTTCTCATTGTAGTTTCACTCTTTGAGGTAGCAGACTCTGAAGTGAATGTTCTCATCAATTCCTCCAGTCAGCTCATTATGAATGAAATTAAGCACAAGTACAGGCATCCCCCCCAGCCACCAAATCTAGCAAAGCTGCTTAAAATGCAGCTGCATAGTCAGTTAAAAGGGGACAAGAATAACATCTGGTACAAAAAAAGGTAAAGAAAAAGCTAACAAAAATTAAATATACAGTCTCTGGTGCACTTTGCCTTCTCTGTTTTGCCACTTGTGAATGCAGTCCATAGCTACCCTATAGACTTCCCATACTCTGGAACAAACTACCTATCTATATCAAACAAAGCTCCTCATTAGTGCTCTTCAAGAAAAATCTTGATGATTGGAAGGGAGACAGGAAATTCACCCCGGGGATCACTTCTGTGGCTCTGCTCGACAGTGGCACAAGAAAATAATTTTCTTGGGTGGCGAACGCCAGGGTACCTTTGGCTAGGCTTATGTAGGCCCTAGGGCCAATAGCCTTGTACCTACCTATGAACCTATGAACCCATAGAAGGGGTAGAGATATTCTGGCATCTTCCCTGAATCTTGAATAAGTCAAGTTATAAGTATGAGGACAACTGGAAACCAGAAGCAAGTCTAATAAGGCCTTGTATTCCAAAATGATGAGTCAGAAGGCTTTCTCATTAAGATAGTAAAGTGATATGTCCTTCCATTTCCATGTTGCAGTGTTCTTACTGTGGGATTCTCCGCCTCAGGCAACTCGAACATTGGCTCCTATATAAAAGCTTAAGCTTGGTTGCTGTTGGTGCGTGGGACGTCACACACAGTGCTATAAACCAGGAGCCTTAAATGTGATGTCTGAACACACAAACCCCAGAACTTTTTTGCCGCAGTCAAACCTCAGATCAATCGCATTGCTCCTCTACTATCAAGATGTCTAAAACTAAGTATCCTGTTGGGGAATTCTTAAAATGTATTATTGCTCAAACTTGGTTAGCTGTTTTGTTCTTAGCCGATATCCGCTAAGAAGGGTAAATGCTGATGCAGACGTCAAATTTCGCATAAGGATGCCCATGACCATTCCATATTCTGTTTAGGCTGGGAGCACGACCATACGTCCTGCGCCATTTGCCAGTCCTTTGTCCTAAAAATGCTTAGAAGCCATCTGGCTGCTTTTAATCTATAGCTGGAAAACCAGACATTTAAAATGTTAGCGCTTAGGATGGATCCCGAGTTGGTCGCCCAAGTGGAGCCACCACGGCCAAACTTTCATGGCCTACTACCGCTGACCCTCCAGCTGCCGATTTAGGGGTTGAGGGATGCCCGCTAGAGCCATCTATTTCGGCGGCTCTCCTTGAGGAAGCCGCATCTGAAGTACAGGCCAGCACATCCGTGGAGGTTACTCAGAGGTCCATTTCTGCCGAAGCCGAGGGGAACGAGGCTCCACCAGATGCCCATCCAGGATACCAGTTAGCTCAGGCCCCTGTAACTAGGCCTTCTCCCAAAGCTACCCCTTTGAAAAGAAAGCAAAAAAACAGACATCTTTCTTCCTCTTTGGAAGGAATTCCTGACTGACAATCATTTACTCAGTTCTTGATGCAGACCTTCATGGCCCTTAGGCCCTCAGCCTTCTCACCCTCCACTATCCCAATGCTTAGCCTAGGCCTGCTTCCCCTACCTCTGTTCTCCCTCCCACTCCTCAGGAAGAAGAAGAGGATATTTTCTCATCATCATCAGATGAGTCTATTACTTACTCATCTTAAATAGCCTCTCCTCTGGAATACTAGTCCCCAGATGAGGAATCCATTGAAGGTGACTCTCCTCCAGAAGATATCACTTTTGTAGAAACCATTACTAAAATGAAAGAATATTTCAAATGGGCTATTCCCAAATGACTGAAACTCAAAAAAGATATTTTGAGTTGCTGCAAGTTGAATCTCCCTCTCTGTCTGCCATCCCCTCAGTTATTCCTGCATACCTAAACCCATTTGTTTCTACATCTAAAAATCTAGACTCTCAACCACCTGCTCCTAAGAGATCAGATTGTATCTATAAGGTGCATGATGATTGCAAATTTCTGATGAAACCCCCTTGGCGGACCCTGCAGTCATAGCTGTAAGCCCCTGACAAGCAGTCAAGACTTATCCCATCCTCGTATCTTCTGCCTACTGACAAGGATAGCAAGAACATAGGCTGGGTAAGCAGATTTATATCTCTTCCACCCTAACCTTCAGAGCCATTATTTACCAAGCCCATATGATTAGGTATGCCCTAGACTTGGTAACCCAAGCATCTACACTTTCATCGTCACTGCCAGACTCTCCCATCGAGACAAAAGTAGCAGCAAAGCTGACCCTGGCATCCCAAGTAGCCAGACACTCCATTAGATGCAGTTAAGATGCAGCAGAGGCCTCTGCAAGATCTACTGAATCTGCATCTATGCTATGCAGATATTTATGGCTCTGGCTCCAACCATTGCCTGAAGATTTTAAATCTAAAATTCTAGATGCTGCACTAGATCACAAACTCCTGTTTGGCAAACAGTCTGCTGAACTGTTTAAGAATCTTCAGGAGAAGAGCAAGGAGCTACAAGACATTAAGCACCTCCTAGTGTCTCCTATACCAAAATACTGCAGAAATTATCCAGCTAAGACTATCTTGTGTCCGCAGAACCCCTTCCACTCCTACTCCTTCTTTGTCCAGGCATAGAAAAGGTAACAGGAGGTAAATCTCTTCCAGGTCCACTCCTTCTCAGTCTACCCACATAAAGCCCTTTCAGGACAGAAATGGTACCACAATAATGCGTGACTGCCTTGTCCATCTCTCCATCAGCCCATCTCCCACACTGCCTGCCCTTCTGGAGAACTATCACCTCAGACTGCTGGGTCCTGGCAATAGCAGAAAGGGGATATTTTCTGTCTTGGAAAGAAAAGCCCACATCATGGGGCACCCCCCCCCCAAAACCAACTACACCTTATCCCTCACATCATACAGGATCTACTGGCTCATGGAACAATAGAACCTGTCCCTTCAGGACAAGAAGGAAAAGGTTTCTACTCAAGAATATTCCTGGTACAGAAAAAGGATGGACCATGGAGGCCAATCCTGGACTTGTCTTTTCTAAACCTCTTCCTAAGAGTTCCTTCCTTCAGAATGCTGTCCTTTCAGACCCTCCTTCCACTACTACCACCCCAAGCGTTCATGGCCACTCTAGACCTAAAGGAGGCCTCCCTCCATATCCCTGTACAGCCCACTCACAGAAAGTACTTACGTTTTGCTGGGTCCTGTTCTCACTTTCAGTTTACTGCCTTGTCCTGTGGTTTGCCCACTGCACCCAGGGTCTTCACCAAATCCCTAGCTCCTGCCATAGCCTACTGCAGGACCAAGAGCAATGAAATTTAGCCCTACCTAGATGATATACTCATTCTAGCAGAGAGCGAAAACACCATAAAAAGCCATCTGCAGTTTTCCCTGTCTCTAATACAAGGGTTGGGATTCACCCTCAATCTCCCCAAATCTTCCCTTGCACCAGAGCAGATCAAAACCTTCCTGGAATGCAGGATCCGAACAGACCTGATGAAAGCACCCATAACTCCAGACAAGGTGCTTTCTGTAACAGACCACTTTCAGGATCTTCTCTGAACCCAACAACTGTCAGCAAGACAATTCATGCGACTTCTGGGTCGTATGGCAGCCACTATTCCCATGCTTCCACTAGCCAGGATGCAAATGAGGAAGCTACAGTGGTATCTAAAGACTGTATGGTGTCAACACAGCCACCCCTTAGACTTCCAGATCCCCTTCCTACTCTGCCTCAAGTCAGAACTACAGTGGTGGATCCAACAGGTTCAAATGAACCCAGGCCTTCCTCTACTACCACCTACACCAATTCAACATATGCACACAGATGCCTCAGATCTGGGCTGGGGAGCTACCATGAAGGGCCTCAAGGTGCAAGAAAACTGGCAGGCACACCTCCTGAAAAAACACATCAATGTAAGGGAGATGACTGCAGTTCATCTAGCCCTAAAAGCCTTCCTCCCCCTTCTACAGCCATGTCCCCTTCAAATCTTCAGAGACAACACCACTGTCATGTAATACATCAACAGACGGGGGGAGACTAAGTCTTACCTCCTCTGCAGGCTAGCAATGCAGATTTGGGACCTAGCCTCACAAAACAACTTACCTCTGCAGGCAGTCTATATCCCATCCCAGGACACCCACCAAGCGGATGCTCTCAGCAGATAATTCTCTCTGCATCACGAGTGGATGTTGCACAGAGAAGTTTTTCTAGACATTGTCCACCAGTGGGCCACACCTCAAATAGACTTATTTGCCTCCCCCCCCCAGAATAGACAACTAAGAAAATTCTGTACGAAGGCCCACTCCCCTCTATCCTGGAGAGTGGATTCCTTCACCATCTCATGGAAGGGATGATTTCTGTATGCCTTTCCTCCCTTTCCTCACATTCAAAAAGTCCTCCTGAAAATCAGGAGGGACAATCCAATAATCTTGCTGGTGACTCCTCATTGGCCAAGGCAACATTAGTTCATAGGTGTGTACTAGGCTAACAGCCCTGGAGCCTGTATAAGCCTAGCCCAAGAAGATTCCCTGGCATCATGCCACCCAAAATTAATTCCCCGTTCTACTATCCCTCGCCAAGGGCAATCACCAGAAGTTACCCCACAAGGTGGACCTACTCACACAGCAGAAGGGAACTCTCATCCACCCTCATCTGGAGATGCTGTGTCTAACACTCTGGGTGATAAACTTTTAATACCCTTCAGATTCCACTACTCTGAGGACATGCTTTCTGTCCTGAGGGAGGTCAGGAAACCTAACACAAGGAGATCCTACATTCTAAAATGGGAAAGATTTTCCAAATGGTATCTCCAAAGGCTTAGGGATCCCATTCTAGCAGATGTACATCTTGTCCTAGCATATGTGTGTGAGCTTATCAAGATAGGTCTTTCATACTTGTTAGTGAAAGTGCACATTTCTGCTATCTCTGCCCGCTTACCCTTAGGCCCTCCTTGCCTATCCCACAGCCTTGAGATCTAAACTTTATCCTGGAAAAACTCACACTGGCCCCATTTGAGCCAGCTAGTTCTGCATCACCACAAATGTGCACATGAAAAACAATCCTGCTGGTAGTTCTCACTTCAGCCAGAAGGGTATTAGAGTTACAGGCTGTCATGGTGTGCCCCCCCCCTACACTGTCTTCCACAAAGATAGGGTAACCCTGCGCATCAACCCTTCTTTCATGCCCAAAGTGGTCAACGAGCTATCATTAAATCAGTCCATTCACCTGCCCACCTTCTTTCCCTCTACTACCAATGACAGTGAGAGAATACTCCATTCCCTGGATGTTCACAGGCAATTAAGGTTTTACTTGGACAAAACTAAGACCATTAGAAAATCTAATCAGCTGTTTGTATCCTTTCACCTCAGGGCCCTGGGCAAGGCAGTCTCCAAACAAACTATTTCCTGTTAGATCAGGAAAACTGTTTGCTTCTGCTACTCCTACCATGAGAGCACACTCTACGAAGGCTGTTGCATCCCTCAAGGCCTTCTTCAGGGGCCTAGACAAAGCCTCTATCCTGGAGGCAGCCACCTGCTCCACTATACACACATTTACCAGACACTACAAGTTGGATCATATCTCCAGAGCCAGAGCAGGTTTTGCTAGAGCAATCCTGCAGGGATTTCTGGAATCAGCTACTTTTACCTCCACCCTTCACCCTTCCTAAGCTGTGGTACTCTCCTACAGTAAGAATACTGCAATATGGGAATAGAATGACATAGAATAGTTATGTAAAATCTTGCCATAACCATAGATGTCTTTCTCTTCCATGTTGTAGTATTCCTTCCCTCCCACCATCTCCCTGCATTCCTTTCACCTGTCTATGGGGCACCCTAGGGCACGTCCTAGACTGTGGTCTCACTGGGCAGTCTATGGCAATTCACCGGTCTGGAGGACATCATTTGGCTCTACCTAGTCCAGTGTCTGACTGGGCAGTTAGATCTGAGGTCATTGTATACAGACATCACATTTAAGGCTCCTAGTTTATGGCCTTGCATGTGACGTTCCACGCATCAACAGCAACCAGGCTTAAGCTTTTGTTGTATAGGAGCCGACATTTGAGTCGCCTGGGGTAGAGACTCCCACAGTAAGAGTACTGCAACATGGAAGAGAAGGACATCTGTGGTTATGGTAAGGTTTTACACAACTATTCTGTGTTGCAATCTTTAATTACTCAACTTTTGGTTTGCATGCATGCAATGACAGTATCAGTTACTGTAGTGGCAGCTCTTCATCTGTGTATTGCACTGTTGGCAGCCTGATGCTTGTTGCAGGCCATTTTTAAAAATGGCATGAATGTTGAGTTTTGTTTCTTTGGTAATTGCTACTCATTTATGTATATTTTCAAGCATCTAAGCTAAGTTATAATGTTAGCTGTTTTGTGCATACCTCTCAACTGTCCAGAATATTATAGAAGATCCCTGACTGGGGTTTTTTACACACACACACACACACACACACACACACACACACACACACACACACACACACACACACATACACACATAACTGTAAATGATGAGTCAGAGGGCTAACTCTTCAAAATATGAAAATGATTGGTTGCAGTTTTTAATTACTCTGCTTTTGGTTTTCATGCATTGCAATAGCAATATCACTTACTGTGGTGGCAACTATTATGTGTGTTTTTTGGTTTAATTACACTTAGCATTCTGAAATGTATTTTGCTGAAACTCCGCCCCCCAGCATGATGTCATATTCGAATGGGTTTTTACAAATTCGCTCACATACCCAACTTTAGCACAATATTGTTGCATAGTTCATACATGGCTCTTAAGTGCACATCACAATCTATCTCTGTGATTTACTCTCAGAACTGTCGTCATGTTATCCTCTCTTCTCTCTCACTCCAAGTAGTTTCAGGAAAAAGCCTTTGTTGTCTAGTAGAATAATATGCACTACATACCTGAGCTGCAGTTTCTTACTGCATTTTCTTTAGGGAAAAAAAATACAGTTCACATTGCAGACAGAAGAAGAAGAGAAACAGTGCATCAAATTTCACTCCTTTGCCCAACAGCAATTGTGTGTTTGTGTGTGCATGTGTTAGGGAGTGTGTGTGTGTTTGTGTGTGTGTGTGTGTGTGTGTGTGTGTGTGTGTAACAATGTGTGACAAAACTTTTGTAAGGATCATTACAGAGCTCATTCCTAATTTCATATTCATTGCTAATTTTCAAACAGATCCATACCATTAACTTCCTCCCATACAACACATACTGCCTCTCAAAAGATTAACAAAAACATAATGCACCACAGTGGACCAACAGAGATAACAGTAAGTGCAACTACAAAGTAATAGTAATGCAGTCTCCAGTTTAGAATGAATATATATATTTTCCAGATTACAGGAATGTATTGTTCAAATATAGAGCGGTTAATGAGACTAGAGACAGGACAGGAATTGGCATCTACTGCTAGTTTTAGGAATTCTGAGGGCAGGTTATCATCTGCAAGGGTTGTGGGTTTTAGCTTACGGAGTATTTTTTATGGCATAAGTTTGTACAGGTTTAAAAGAGAAAGTGCCACTGGCATCTTTGGGTATAGTTGGGATGGTTGGAAATGTATTGCAGTGGGTCTTAGTGAGTGAGTGTATACTGTTTGTAAAGAAAGAGTTGACTACTGCAGCTATGCTGTCATTATTGTTATTGGTTGATGGGGTAGGAGTAGAGGATTGGCCTGGTTGAAGAAGTTTATGACAAACCAACATTTTTTAGGATTGTTGTGGTGCTTTTGCTGCATAACAGTGTAGTATTTTTTAGTCTAGTTTGACTTGGGTTTTAGCTTTATTTTGAAGTTGTATATATAATAAAAGTAAATAAGTATACGCTAAGGCAACACGTTCCAGCAAAAATAAATAAAATAAAAGTCAATACCATAAACGGAACGTGAGGGCCTGTAAAAATTCCTAATTACCAAATCTCCGTAGTGTCACCAAAAAGGTAAAAACAGCAAGGCAAAAGTCCATAGTAAAGCAAACTTCAAAGCAAACTTCACTTCATATATCCAACGCAATACCAATACCAACGATTGTAACAGGAACGTTCTTTATTCACATAAAGCAAACTCAGTAAGCGCTTTCACCATACACGGCTTCTTCAGACTGTAACAGACATTCTATAACCACAGTCTTTATATACATTTACACACAGGTCTAAACAATCATTCAATCAGCCTGTAGTATAATTATTTAAAGGAACCATGAATGTGTAAACCCTATCTAACATTCTTGTTTGACTAAAAAATAGTTCTAGATCAATAACGAACTACTACATAATAATACTATATATACAATCCTTTAAAATATATACATTACGTATAAAAAAATGTGTAATGTATATATTTTAAAGGATTGTATATATAGTATTTTTACAGGCCCTCACGTTCCGTTTATGGTATTGACTTTTATTTTGAAGTTGTCTTAAATGTTCTAGGTTAACCTGAGCTTTGTTGGTGTCTTTTATTACCAAGGAGCAAAGTTAGATTTCATTCTAGTAGTTTTACATGGGGCTAGTCTGTTTAGTATGTCAAGGAAGGTGGTATTGAAATAATCCACAACAATATCTAGGGGAAGTGTTTTGAATGGGCTCGAGTCACAAATTTGTAAGATGGTGCTAAAAGTTTGAGCATTAATATTTTGTTGTTGTTGTTGTTGAGAATTTGATGGTAGGTAATAAGTATTTCTGTGGGGATGAAGATGGTGTCTAATTAAGTATGCTGGGAGATGATCACTAATGCTATCATGAAGGCAGCCTGATAGGTAGGCTTGAGCAGGTTTGTTAGTTAGGATCCAGTCTAGAATAAATTGCTTTTTAGTTGCCTTGTCTATTCTGGTTGCAGAGTGCAGGGTGATGCCATGTAGATTAATAAAGTTAGTGGGGTTATGAGAGTTATAAAAGTAGTAGTCAATATTAAAGTTACCCATTATGATGGATTCTTGTGGGAACGTTAAAGAGATTCAGTGTAGAAAATTCAATTATGTTGGGATTATTGCCAGTAGGAATATAAGTACCTATTGTGGTTAGATATTTGTTGTGATTTATTTCACGTTTGCTAAATAGAACCTCAGTGTTATTGAATTCAAGGCAAGCTTGGTTCTATAAGTTCTACTTTTTAAGTTTTGTTTAGGCAGTATGGCTATACCACATCCACATGTGTTTTTTCTGTCATGTCTATGCATATTATAACCTGGAGGAAGAATTTCATTGTTGCTAATGTCCGTTTTTAACTAGGTTTCTGTTAGAAGTGTAATATCAGGAGAGTATAGTGATAGGCTGGCATGGAGTTCATGTATCTTATTGACTATGCTCCTGACATTCATGTTAAGGAGCAGGAGGTTAGAGCCATTAGGAGGAGTTAATATACTTGTTTTGGGTGGTAGAGTGGGGGAGTTGGTGGATTCTTGTTGATCACATCATAGGGTAAAAGCAGTTTATAGAGTTAAGAGTTTGATATATTTGAGAGAAGTTTGAGATTTCGGAAAAAGTTGAAGATACTTATTTGGAAAGTATCCTATGTATGGAGTGTTGTGTAGATTGGAAGCAGTCGCAAGACTGAAAGGCAATGGGTGGTGGGGCTGAAGATTTGCATTGGCAGGAGAGGAGAAAGTGTTATGTAGCTGAATCTGATAGGAAGTTAGGTAATAGGTGAGTATTAGGAGAATGCAAATGATAGTGTGTAATAATAACATTTGTAAGTGTTTAGAAGAGACAAAATGTGACATTGTATAGGAGAGGAAGGTGGTGATTTAGAAAAGGGAAAATTAATGTGATATGTTATATAGGAGAGGCTTGACTGAAGCAGAAATCAGAGGATACAGAGTGTTGTAGGAAGTGATAGAAGTACTGCATGTTTAAAGCGGATGGTAATATAGTAGGAGGCAAAATAGGGGAATAGGAAAGTTGGACAAGCCTAGTGTAGATGTGAGAGTGGGTGTTTTTCTATGTTATAACGGAGAAGTAAGGTATGATGCAGAGAGTAGTTGCAGATTAATTGGATAGATACAGAGAGTAGTTGCAGATTAATTGGATAATGAGGGTTAGAGGGAGGGACTAGGTAATTGTCCTATGATGTGTAGATGATGGTGTGTGTTGGGTGGGTGTGGAAAGATGTGTTGTGTGTGATTGGTTGAAAGTGAGTGGGGAGTGGCTAGTTAGATATAAGTTTAGATGCAGTTGGGGTGGGTGGAAACTAGGGGTAGGGTAGGGTAGCACAGTGATCCCAAGTGGAGCGAGGGTGAATGGAGTGTGCTGAACCTGGCCAGAAAGACCGTGACTGCAAAACAATCAGAAACCTTACTCTCAGCAGGTCAGTGCTTAACAGTATACTATGGACCAATTGTGCTTCATACTGTATGAAGTTTCTTGTGTTAACAAAAGCTGGCAGCAAGAACTGTAAGTAAAGAGCAAGTATATACTCTTATGTCCTAAATGAGAAAAATGAAGTAAATGCAAGCATATATCCGTATGTCCTAAATGGAAAAAATTAGATAAAATTTGAGAGGGAAGTATATTAGCTAACTTATATTTGTTGCGGTTAATGGTAGATTGAAAGGTTTAGCAAAGGCAGTTAAGGATTGGTGGCAGAAAGGGAAGGGAACCGAGGGATACCCTCCCAGCTCTGTGTGTATGCCACTTAACGGAGTTTAGGCAAGTTAAGGTATAACTTAGCTGAATCTGAGGGCAAGGACCTACTTTCTGACAAGATGCACTTTGCAGGTTTAGGTTGACAATTCTTTAGTTCTGATGAAGTCCCAATGGACATAGGGAATGAAAGCACTTAATTAATTATCATTTGTTAAGGAAAAAAATGTGTATATTAAATAGTTGTGGCTTATAATGTTTCATGGCTTTCTTACTTGCATACCAGGCAGACAGGAAGTGTTTGGTGTGCTGATTTTTCTTAATTTCCTGTCTTTCCTAAAAACCAAGCAGCTGGTTCTAGAAATACCTGAGATATCAAGGGTTCTAAAAAGAAACAGTAGAACTCCTTTTGGAGGATTCAGATACCTCACATTCAGAGACAGATGATCTGGCTTGTGTTGGTTAGTTTCCTTCTATTGCTCCCTATGAGTCAGGCACTGAATACAACTTATCCTCTGCTCACCACAAGAAGAGTTCTCCTTTGGGGACACCCTTCATAAGATGGGTAGAGTTCCAGTGAAAGTCTAAAGAGTACTCAGAGGAACAGCTCAGATACAGAGCTTTCATGGGCTTGTCTGCATCCACTGTTCCTCCATTCACGGAAGCCCTGAGGGATTTGTTTGCTAATTTATCAGTGGAGCCACACCTGTCCTAGATCTAGGAAGCCTGAACATTTTTACAGGGTCATGGTTCACACATGTTCTTAAATGAGAATCCTGTAGCTGATCTAACTGTAGTATCTCTGGATTACGGCAAAGGAGCCTCTTGAGCTCCACCTAGGAACTCAACTCCCAGTAACAGGGAGAGTAGAATCTGTCAATGACATGGAGAGTAGAATGCTCAAAACAATTTGGGAAAGAGTTACATACTTATGTTACCCTGACCTTAAGAGCCTAGACCTGCCTGACCCACACGCAGATCCAACCCAACTGGGGAAAAATTGCAACTAAGAAAGAGGGAAATTTATATATGCATCTGAAGCAAAATATGCTTGAGTTGTGTGAATGACTTCTCTGCTTGGTTCGATATGATGTTGTTGATGCATCATGTAGGGCAGTACCTACTTGGGCAATAATTCTGAGACATGCCTGGTTGTGTCAATGATTCTGAGACATGCCTGGTTGTGCACTCAGCCCCTTCCAGACCATGGAAAATAGAGCACCTTAGTTCTCCACTGGACAAGGGTCTCCTGTTTGGATCTCCTGCTGAAGGTGTCTTCAAAAGACTGGAGGAGAAGGGAAAAACTATACAGTCAAGCAACTCTTACAGTAACGGGGACCAAAGTTCATTAGAAATTACCTCATGAAACCTTGTCCTTTACATCTGCAAAAAAGACAAGAACAAAGCTGGCACCGGAAAAAAGACAAGTGCAGAAAAAAATGACAAGCAAAGCACTCTGTTAGGGCCTTGACTCGTGGAGGAATCATCCATATCTCAGCCTTGTTGGCCTTTCACATCTCCAGCAGTCCTGCCATGACTCACCCTACCATCCCACCCTTTCCCTTTGCCTACTCCAGAGTGGATAGGAAGGTGCCTGATCAGTTTTTATTATTTTTTTTTTTACAAAGTTTGTGAAGCATAACACAGTACCAGCTGGTCCTAAGCATTCTGTAACAGGGCTACAAGCTACAATTTATTTTTTTTTTATTTATGTATTTTTTTAAACCCATTTGCCCCATTTCTGTTAACTCATTACATCTGAGTGACACCTCCAGGTGCATCTGCAGTTAACTGCCACTGACGCCTCCAGGCGTTAAATATTGCTTGTTTATATTTGCATCAATAATTCTAAAACCGTGCTATGTACAAGGTTTTAAAAGATTTCTTCTTAAACCTTACGCAATGGCAAATTTGACTGCATTAGTATTTGACCTCTGTCTAGTGTAAGAAACAAGATATTAACTGTTGTTTTTATGATATCAATGTATATAAATATAATTTTCACATATTTCTAAATATTTCAACAACCAAGTAACACAGACAGAACTCCTTAGCCTCATCTAGCTCTCAGCTAGATGAATAAAATGTTGCTGACAGTATGTGTGTAACTTGAGTGGTTGCTGAGATATTGTAAGTTTACAAAATATTACAAATATAATAGTTACTGTGTTTACTGTGACTTATAAAATTCAAATTAAGACCTAGAACCTAAAGACTCCTACCACTATAAAAATAGTTTGTGCTGAAGAGTAAACCATTTATACTTCTTTCATAACTCCTATGGCTCCAGAGTTATGAACATTTGTTTGAAATGTGAGGACATAATTTGACTCTGTCAAAAGCTTAGGTTCCGCCCATTGGAAGTTATAGTGCAAACTTCCTGACCTCCATTGGAGTGAATGAGTTAATCAGCCTTCTTCTATTCAGCTGGCCCATTTGTTCTCCCATCACCCTAGTGAGGGTCAACCAAAAGGGCCTTCATTCAGACAGCCACCAGCAGTGATTAGTAATATTTTTTTCTTTATGTTGCCCTTCCCCCCATGTGCAACTGGTGAAGGAAGGGGCTCCGAAATGGGCTTATCTCAAAAGACATCCCGTCACTTCTACCAGGGGAATATCCTCTCAAGGAGCCATGCCCTTCCTGTGAAGCATGAGAGGTGGTTTCCACAGTCACCACCAGGAAAATCATATTCTTCCATTGTATTCCTGAGTACATGACACCCTCCATTCCCATCAGGAGAGAAGAGTGGGTCATCTCACCAGGAGAGAAGAGCAGGTCATGCCCTTTCATTCCTTCCTCCAGTGCTGGATTGTACTCCTGACTGCATGCCACCTTCCACTCCCATCAGAAGAGAAAAGCGGTCATGTCCTTACATTCCTTCCTGTAGTGCTGGTGCCATTATTCAAAACCTAGTTGAATTGAGAGGTATTAGAGATGTTTTGGAAATTTTATAATAATGTATATAAAGCAGAGAAATGTGGAAACTAAGAAAGACCACAAATGAAAATATTTGTGGAAGAATTAAGTATGCTGAGATTACAGATAGATGAGGCTCAACAATTACCAGTTAAGGCAGGAGGAGATGGGATAAAAACAGTGATGTGTAATCAACCTTGCAGGAAAGTCTCCAGAAACAGATGGTATTCCTATGAAAGTTTGGAAGTTAGGAGGGAAGAAAGTGATAAAGATCTGGAAGGTAGTTGTAACAATATTTTAAAAGGAGGGGAACACCAGAATCTTGGAAGAAAATTGAGATGACTGTAATACCTAAAGATGGTAAAAATCAATCAGACTCATCCTCATATAGACCCATTTCAGTTTTAAACCAGGATTATAAGGTGCTCATGTCTATGCTAGCTAAAAGAATGGAACAATGTTGTGGTAATTGATAGATATGAATCCATGTGGTTTTGTGAAGGGGAGGCAAACATTTGACAACACTAATACAACGAGTCAGAGGAAAACAGAATGAAAGAAAATACTGCTGTTTTTGGTGGGCCTTAATGCAGAGAAAAGCTGAGATTCTATGAGAAGGGCAATGAAAGCATTTGCATTCCCTGATACAGTAATACAGTTAATTAGGATATATGAAGGATCAGATTTAAGAATTAAAATGGGAGGCTTCCTCTCTGATAAGTTGTGTCTGAACAGAGGAGCTTTATATTTAGAGCCATTGGCAAAGAAGATAAGAGACTCAAAAATTCAATAATATAATTGGTAGGGTAATCAAGAAAAGTTTGATTCATTTGCAGATGATATTATTTTCCACCTCATAAATCCAGAGAACGATATTCTCAGTATTGTGGAACATTTTCAGACAGTTTCAAGTATTTTCGGAATATAAAATTAATGAAGATAAAACAAAAGCTATTGCTGTAATTTATCTACCCACGTGTGAACTGGTTCAACAATACCCATGTTTATGGAGACATGATAAGATGAAATATTTAGGAGTAAAGATTAAAAAGACTTCTGTTCTGGCAGCTCAGGATATGTGGGAATAGACAAAACAAAATAATATAAAGCTATGGGCAGCAAAACAAAAGGAGGTGGAGTTGCAATATACATAAAAGACATACACACCTCTAGGCAGGTCAAACAGTATGATGCACAGGAAATACTCCAGGTGCAGTTAACAATCGACAAGACCCCTATTCAAATCATAGCTAGCTACAGGCCTCCAACTCTGACTCAAGATGCCCACGCCACCTATCTGGACTTCTTCAAATCATTCATGATTCAACCCTTTACCTTGAACCTGGGCGAATTTAACTATCCAACCATAGATTAGAAGAAATACTCATGCCAAAACACAAATGCCCAGAGGTTCCTTGATTTTGTCAATGCAAATACATTGGACCAGTTGGTTGACAACGCCACAAGAGGTGAAAAATATCTTGGACTTCGTATTAACCAACATGAGTCAGCATCTCCCCTGACCCCCCCCCCCCCCAGCTAGGGTCAAACAAAAAAACTACTCCAAAGCTGTTTACAACATCCTGAGAGAAGGTATAAACAGTTTCACAGCCGCCCCCCACCCTCGCCTCCACAGAAATTGGCACATATGTCCAAACTTACACCAAAGTATTATATAAGCATTTATATAGCTGCATGGAATCAGGAATAGCAGACAGGACGAAATCCTCCTCCTCAAGGAAGAGTAAACCTGTCTGGTGGATGTCTACAATAAATAAACTGTATATTATAAGGGGAAAATTGCTGTCCAGGATCAAGGAGAAGCTCTCTTTAGCCTGAACAAGCAAATAAGAGCACTAGTGAAATCCTCCAAAGCAAACTTCGAGTTCAAACTGGCCACATCTACTAAAGACAATCATAAGACTTTCTTCACATATAGGTTCATAGGTTCATACTAGGCTATCTGCCCTAGGGCATTTATAAGCCTAGCCAGAATGTGTTTGGCTTTCGCCACCCATTTTAAATTTATTTTGCTATGCCCTTTTTCGAGGTTAGTATACAGTGCCTCTGTCTAACAGTGACACAGAAGTGATACCCGGGGTAAACCTATGATCTCCCATCCACTCATCAAGATTCCTCTTGAAGAGAGTCAGTGAGGGACTCTGCCTAACCTGGACTGGGATTTTATTCCAGAGTGAAGGGAGCCTCTGGGTTATGAATCTGTCCCTCCAGCATGTCCTATTTATTTCAGTGCTGAGGTTCAAGTCTCTTGAGCGCGTAGCTCGATGGGATTTGGATTTTCTGAGGTGCAGCATGTCCATTAATTCCGGGTTGGACATGGCTTTATACGCCAGGCACAGATCGCCTCTGAACAGGCGGTATGCCACTGAGTAGAGCTGGAGTTTCTTTAACCGGGCAGCATATGGCATCTGTTTGAGCCCTTTGATCCTCTTGGTGAGGTACTTTTGGGGTCTTTCCAGTTACTGCAGGTGTCTGGTAAGGTACATCCCAAAAGGGGCATTGTACTCAATTATGGGCCTGATGAGGGATGAGTAAAGAGGCACAATGACCGCCCCTGATCTAGATGTGAATCCCTTCATGATTAGGTGGGCTATATAAAATGTTTTTTTACCACTTTGGCCACGTGGTTGTCAAATGAGAGATTGCTATCAACTTGGGTCCCCAGGTCCCTAATTACTTCTTCTGTACTTAATGGATTACCACCTATGTGGTAATTTGTGGGCACTTTGTTTTTGCCAAAGGGGATGACTATACACTTTTTGGCATTTAGCTTGAGGCCATGGCTCTGGCACCAGTTGTCTGTTTCTATGAGGCCCTTTTGGAGGATGCTTGTGTCGGCTGGAGAGTCGATTATGGCACCCAGTTTGCAGTCATCTGCGAACTTGGTCAGCCACAGTCCTTCCGTGTTGGCCTGTACCTCCGAGAAATATATACCGAACAAGAGAGGTCCCAGGACTGAGCCTTGTGGGACACCACTTGTAACTGGTTTGGAGTCTGACATGGCTCCAGCAATTCTAACCATGTGGGTTCTGTCCTTGAGCCAGTTTGCAATCCATCTAGTGACATAGGGGTTTATATTTAAGCTGGTGAGCTTATCTATAATGCCCGAGTGGGGTATTGTATCGAAGGCTTTTGCGAGGTCCAGGTAGGCTGTGTGGACCACCTTCCCCTCGTCAATGGCCTTGGTGACTGTTTCAAAGAAATCAACCTGGTTTAAGAGGCAGGATCTGCCCTTAACAAAGCCGAACTGGGTAGGATCCAGTGTTTGTAGGTCCCCAATATCTTTATTTATGAGGTCCATGATGATCCTTTCCATAGCTTTGCAGACCAAGCTAGTCAGGCTTATGGGGCAAAAGTTTCCAGGATCCGTTGAGGCACCACCTTTATGGAGAGGGACCACTGTTGCTGTACGCCACTCTTTGGGCACATATCCTGTAGTAAGGCTGAGATTGAACAGTAGTTTTATGTTTGGGTTTAGCTCTTCTTGGAGTTCATGTAGGACGCAGCCCGGGACACCATCTGGTCCCATTGAAGCTGTGTTTTTTGCTTTGGAGAGGGCGGCTCTTACCTGAGCATCTGAGATGTCAGGGGGGCAGCACTCTGCTGGGATAGATATTTGCCCTTTTGGTGGGGGGGGGAGAAGTTTGCGCTGAACCTGTCAGCTAGGATGTTGGCAATGTCTGTGGGTTCGGTGTATTTTTTGTCATTTTGGACTAATTTTGAGCATATCTGGGAATTCCCACCCAGGTTCCTAACATAACTAAAAAAAGCCTTTTGATTATCCTTAGTGTCCTGTGCAATTTTTCTCTCAAAGCTGGCCTTAGACAATTTTATGTGTGCTCGTAGTTTTTTGCTAATACTGATCAGTGATGCCTTCCCTTTTTGGGATTTTGCTCTATCATTTAGTAGCTTCCTCCTTCTATTGTATAGTTTGTTTATGGCTGGGGTCCACCAGACAGGACGTCTGCCTTTGGAGGATTGGGTCTTGGTTTTATTTGGGATCGCATGATCCATGCATTCCTGAAGGTGTTCATAGAATGCATTTATAAAGGATTCTGCGGTCTGGGCCGTATTTTCCACAGGCCCGGGGGCTTTAAAGGATTCCACCTCAGTTTTGAGGAGTGTGAAATTTGCTTTAGAGAAGTTTTTCACTGTGGTTTTCTGGGCAGGGGGTGGGGTCGGGATGTGAATATCCAGTGAGATTAGTTTATGGTCTGATCTTACCAGTGAGGGATACACTTATGGTCTGGAGCATAGAGTCCCCATGTTGGTGATGATCAGGTCCAGTATGTTTTCCCCTCTTGTGGGAGTCATAACAAGTTGTTCCATAGCATTTGAGTTTATAAATTCTAGGAACCTTTGGGCTAGGGTGTTGGAGCTAGAGTAATGCTCCCAGTCTATGTTTGGGTAGTTGAAGTCGCCCAATATAATGGTGTTTGGAGAGACCGTCATATTTTCTAGTGTTCTCAGGAAGGTCGAGTGGGGTTCCTGGGTTTGGGAGGGTGGTCTGTAGCAGGCTATAAACTGGAAGGCAGTTTTACCCACTGTTAGTTGCACATGGATAGTCTCTGATGCTTCGTGCTTTGCCACCAATCTGGAGGTGTGGGTATCTTTGATGAATATCGATACTCCCCCTCCTTTTGTGGTTCGGTCCAAGTTTTGGGGCCGAAAAGCATGGTATGAGGTATAACCTGGTAGTGCCGGGGTGATCTCGGGAGCCCTGAACCAGGTTTCTGTTACTGCACAGATATCGATGTTCTCCATGCTAAGGAGAGTTTCGAGTGCGTGCATCTTGAGGTTTAGACTTCTGGCGTTCAGTAGCATTACTCTTAGTTTCTTATCCCTTGTGATACCTATGGAGGTGGGTTTGTCTTTTGAGCCTTGCCTAAAAAAGGCACTATGGGGTAGCAAGAGCCTTTGCCAATATCCAAAAGCCCAGGGGTGACAGGTGCAAGCCGTCCCTAGCGAAGCATCGTGGCTTGTCGAGCATATCATCCCAAGCTGACAGGCATTGGATCCCCTTTGAATGACACCAGTACTTAAGCCAGTTGTTGAAATTGATCATCTTGTCTTCATATTGTGGCATCATTCTTGGTGAGGGTAAGATGCTACTCAAGGTCAGGGTCATACCGGCCTGGGCTACATGCTCAGAGAGCTCCTTTATGTCTCTTTTCATGTAGTCCAGGGAGGTACGTCTCAGGTCATTCACACCAGCATGGACAATGACTGAGTCATATTTGTACTTGCCTTGGAGTGACCTGAGTGCTTGTGTTATGTGGCGGATCCTAGCGCCCGACAGGCTGCTCACCGTGACCCTCTCCTTGTTCAGCCTGGTGAGCGGGACGCCAGTGTGCCTGATGATAGAGTCACCTATTACAAGTGTATCAGGTGTGTTGTTTAGTCTTAAGGGCTGTGACTGTTTGGCACACTGGCTTTGTGAGATATGTGTTGCACGTGTTTTGTTTTGGGGTAGCGGCTGCTTGGGTGTCTGCTTTGGAGGTCTCTGCTGCTTCGGCAGATCTTTATTTAGAGCCTCCGAGTATGTTTTTGTGTGATTGTGTTTGGTTTGCTGTCGTGGTAGGTCTGTGTGAGACTGGAATTGTAGTGAGTGTGGTTTCCTTCTCCTCCTGACTGGTTATGCCAGTACTGAGTTGAGAGAGCTTAGCCTCCAGTTTGGCTATATGGTTGCATCTCTCACATGTGTTGGAATTTGTTGGGAGGAGGAGATTGTTGTCTGTGTACATGAGGCAGTTGTAACATTGCCTCAAGATTCCCAGATTCACCAGCTGGACCGGAGAGGAGATTGACAACTGACCTTTGGACATGCTAGAATAATATTGGGAATTCCTTAATAATTGAAAACCAGGGCCAGTGGGGAGTGAGGGTGTAGTGCTTTTAATTTTTAGTGCTGACTTATATAATTGCTTTAGTGAGCAAGTGCCAGGTAACTTAAGTGCAATGTGTTACAGGTAACTTAAATGCAAAGACGACAAACAGTAACTTTCTTTCAAGTGAAACAAGGAAATAAGTACAGTAAGCAATGCAGATATCACTAGTGATCCACAGAAGCTGAGAAGCAGATTAGGTGGAATTAGCATTCCAGGAAATAACAAGCAAACAAACAACAAGCATATAAACAAAGCTAGATTCAGCAGGCCTGGATCTAGTCTATGCTACAGCAAACAAGGTGTACCAATTTCAGTAAGATACAGTTCAAATATTCAGGCACTATAAACCTTTAACCAGAAATTCCCAGCTCAGAAGGGCAGAGTCCAGCCTCTTCTCCCACAAGAGTGCAGACCACAAACCTTCTTAATGTAAAATAACTGGCCTGAAGCCCAAGTGCTTAAACCAGAACTAATACACTTTAAGAATAACAGACACTGGGCTCTCAATCAGCAGTTCCCAACTTAGAAGGATGAAAGCTACCTGTCCTGCCACCACAGTGCATGCCACAATATGTCTACAATCTCAAGGGAAGCACCCAGATCTGCTCAGAACTGGTGGTCAAGGATACCACATACACAAACACTGTAGATATAGCCAACCTGCTCGCAGATAGGTTCAGTGAAAATTGTACTCCTCTGTCCCCCCAGTCTTTAAAACAGGACATCCCCAGTACCTGCCCCCTCCCATTATCTCTAGGGAGGAAGTCATCACTGCCCTCTAAAAAGGCAAAAAATACAGCCTCCATGGGACCTGATAACATCCCAGGCTGCAGCCTACATGAACTCAGGCAGGAACTTGCAGTACTATTAAGCACCCTATTCAACCAAAGCCTGAGTACCGGCTTTTTCCCAGCCTAATGGAGGACAGCTACTGTCATCCCTTTGCACAAAGGTGGAACATCCACTGATCCAGAAGATTATAGACCCATCAGCCTAACTAGCCTGATCTGCAAGGCCGTGGAGCAGATTATCATGGGCCTCATTAACAAGGACAGTGGCAATGTCTTGCCACACAGTTTGGTTTTGTTAAGGGGAGGTCATGCCTGTTAAATTTAGTTGACTTCTTTGAGATAGTCACCAAGGCCATAGACAAGGGGAAGACTATGCACACAACCTACCTTGACCTTGGCAAGGTCTTCTATACTATTACCCACTCAGGTATAATAGATAAACTCTCTCAACTAGGCATCAATCCATATGTATCAAGAATTTTTTATGTATGGCACCTTTAAGGATTGTATTTCATTGTTGATTATGTCATCACTAATTTAGTATTTAAATGTACTGGTGGCAAGTTATGAATGATTCTGATGAAGTCCCAGGTATTGGGGATGAAAGAGCTCAATCAATGTATGGTGTTTTTACTTTTTATTAAATCTTGAATTGCCCTTATTGAGTCTTGGCTGGTCCTGCTGTTTTCACAGTGTTCTTTTGGACTTGAATTTGTTTGTGGTTGAACACTGTGCTTACTCCTTTTTGTTTTTTGTTTCGCTTTGAACAATTTTAAACAATATGGACTCGTTAGACAATATTCGTTCCCTCTTTTCACCAGTACACAGGGAAGAATTTAATAAAGTTTATTCCGAATCGGCAACCGTATAGGGGGAATTAACCCGCCTCATTGACCTTCTTAGTCAATCAGAAGGCTTCAATATGAGTGCGTCTTCAAAAAGGAAAAGGAATTCTTCACCCGGAGGTGATGTGATGGCTTCAGAAGCGTAACGAGGGAGACAAGAGAGCCCTGTTCTTGAGCATGGGAAAATGGGCAGTTTAAATAGCTCCTTAAGGTATGAGGGACAAGAAAACAATGTGGAGAAGGATAGTACATTGGATGCTGCTCAGTATGACGTTAGTGAAGCTGAAAAGACTGGTGCTCAGCCAAATATTCTAGGTACTTCCCATGCTATTAGTGACATTTCAGTTTTGAATTCAACAAATTTTGCAGTGAGTAAACAATCTTTTAATATAGTGAGTGACAAAAGAAAGTTTACCCATGTTACACCGGCTGGTAACAGTAATGACTATGAAAACCTGTTAGGTAAACAGTTTCATTTTGATGAACGTTCTTCCAAAACGTTTAGCAAAGAAAAGGAAAAGAGTTTAGCTGTTGATGGTTCTTTGAAGAACTGGATATATGCCTTTGAAAGCAAAATGTTTAAGGTTAAGACTATTCAAATGGAGAACTCATATTAGGTAGAACGTTTACATAAGAAAATTGTTCCGAAAGGACTTAGAGTTTACAAATTTCCTTTTGGTATTCACTATGATGATGGTGTGTACTCTGAATTTGTTGATATGTTTAATAGGCATGGCTTGGAAATAATAGAAAACATAATTAAATGCAATAATGTTAAGCTGTGTAAACTGTTAAATGATGTGGAGAAATTGAACAAGGACATTAAGTCAGATTTATTATTCCCGGAATTGGAATATTTGTATAACAAGCAAATGTTCATCGTGTTACACTGCTGCACTCATTGCACTTGATTTATCCTGCCATCAGGCGGTTCCCCAGTCGGCCTGAGTTCCAAAGTCTTGGTCCGGCGTCAGTTGCTGTCGTCTCCTCCCTGACGTCAGTGCGACAGGGGTATATAAGATGCAGCCGATGCCATTTTCTTAAGTCTTTCTTGCCGCGCGGTGCCCGAAGCAAAAGCAGTTCGCAAGTGCCGGTCGGCTGTCTCCTGAGATTTTCATTCCGAATCCAGAACCAAATTCTTCTACAAAGCTAAGTACCCCGTTGGGGAAACTTTTTCTTGCCTCAGACTCATGTCAGTAAAAGTTAATAACTGTATTTCTTGTGGGAAGCAAATACCTCATAAGGATTTACATTCTTATTGTATCCCATGCCTAGGCCCTGACCACGATGCCACTGGTTGTCGGTTTTGTGCTAGGTTTAACAAGCGCACTATTAAACGTCGGTTTGATTTTGCCCAACATTATTTTGGTAGAAAATTCAATTATACCATGCCGTCGGAACTTCCGACGACCAGAATACACAAAAAGCACAAAGACAAGTATAGGCATCCGAGGCCCAAAACTGACGACAAAGCCTCTTCTAGGCCAGTCGCCGGTTCTCCGGTTTTCAGCGAGGCGCCTTCACAGCCCCTGACGACCACTTCTGTAGAACCACAAGCTGCCCCTGACTCCCACGTGGAGATGGCTGGGCCTTCGGATGCACAAGTTTTTCAGCCTACTGAGACTAACCTTTCAGAGAGATCCGGAGTAGCTGAGCAACCCACAGCTACAGAGGGTGTCTTCAGACCTACTCAGTTAAGCATTAAACCCTCAGCTAAGTCTAAGCCTCCTTTAAAGTCAAAGAAACTAATACAGCATTCTCCAGGACAGGCCTCCATGCCTAAGAAACAAATGCTCAAAATGGCTGAAGACCTAATCACTCTGATCAGGGGGTCCCATCCCCCTCCTGATAAAAGGCCTAGACAGGATGCAGACTATGACTCATCCGACCAGGTGTCCATCTCTTCTGATTCATCCTCAGACCTAGGATACTCTTTACCCCCTTATGAGGACTCTGATGCTGAGGAATCAATTCCATCAGCCTCACCGCCTGAGGACTACTCCTTTGGGGAAACCCTACATACCATGAGGGAGCATTTCCACTGGGAAGGCCAGGATTACTCAGAATCCAAGAAAAGGCTCAGAGACTTCCTTTTATTACCTCAACACAGACCCCTTGCTATTCCACCAGTGTTAGATATTGTGGATGATGTGTATACTGAGTCCAGCTTAAATCCTGATTCCTTACCTCCAGCCCCTGTTAAACCTGACAGATACTACAGAGTCCCCGACTCACATAAATTTCTGTATAAAAGCCCTGTAGCTGACCCTGAAACTATTTCTCAGGGACCCAAATGAGTTAAGGCCTCATCAGCCAAGAATCCAGTTCCCTCTGACAGAGATTCCAGAGCATTAGACAGATGGGGAAAGAAAGTATATACGTCTGCAACTTTAGCAATGAGAGCCTTAAATTGCCAGTTTCACATGCTAAAATATCAGCAATTTTTACTGTCTCAGTTAAAACAAAAAATGCTTCCAGAATCAAATCCTCCTAATTTTAAAGAAATGCAGGATTTATTGCATGCAGCTGAACAACTGGGAGAGCATACTTTGCAATGTGGTTTTGATTCTATAGAGGCCTACTGCAGAGCAGCAGTTACAGGCTCTGTCATTAGAAGACATGCTTGGTTAAAAGAACATACATTACCAGATCATGTTAAAGCAAAATTATTGGATGCACCTTTGCAGCAGGATGTGTTATTTGGAGTTAAGGCAGAAGAGGTATTAAAGAAAATGGAGGATAAGGCAAAATCTATGCAAACGGTGAAGGATTTCTTACAGGTTCAGCCTCCTAGATTTAGCAGAAACTGGCCAACTAAGAATTGGTCCTTTCCAATTACAGACAGACCTCAAAGGGGAAGATACAGACGTCCAAGAGGTAGAGGTCAAACACAAGGTCCTTACAGGCCCCAACAATGGGTTGCATCAGGCCAGAAAGAAGGGGAAGACAGGCCACAACCATATAAAAAGCAGATCCAATGACTTCTCACTACAGCTGCCAAACAAATCCTTCTTGGCAGCCCCCTTGGGAGGAAAATTGGCACTCTTCTACCACAATTGGCTAATGATCACCAAAGACAAATGGGTTCTCAACATTGTATTTCAAGGTTACAGGTTCCACTTTCACACCCCGCCAAGGTTAAAAGGAATGCCAAATCTGCCACCAAATCAATGGGCAGAGGCTCAAAAACAGATTGCAGCACTCATGGATATGAGAGCTATTCAAAAGGTACCATCACAGGAGCAAGGACAAGGATTTTACTCAAGACTCTTTCTGGTACCCAGAAAGGACAAAGCCTGGAGGCCCATTCTGGATCTTTCATCTGTAAACACTTACCTGGATGTTCCGAAATTCAAAATGTTGACATTACAGCAGCTTCTTCCCATGCTGGGCAAGAAAGCTTGGCTCGTGACTTTGGACCTCATAGAGGCATACCTGCATGTCCCTATCAGACAAAACTGCAGAAGATACCTCAGATTCATAGCTAGTTCAATACAGTACCAATTCTCTGCACTGCCCTTTGGCTTATCTACTGCGCCCAGGGTCTTCACAAAGTGACTGGCACCAGTAATTGCATTTTGCAGACAGAAAGGAATTCAAATTTATCCGTACCTGGACGACTGCCTGATTCAAGCAGAGAGCAAGGACATTCTTCTAAAGCATCTGGCGTTGGTAAAAAAGTTATTAAGTTGCCTGGGGTACACAGTAAACGAAAATAAATCAAAACTTGTGCCCTTACAAGAGATTATATTCCTGGGTGCCAGCTTGAGCACAATGGCCCAGATGGATTATCTCATGCCAGACAAACAAGGACAACTGACTCAATACTTTCAATTGATGGCAACAAAGACCCAACTCCCTGCAAGAAAAATTCTGCAGGCCTTGGGTTACATGGCATCCTGCATACTACTAATTCCATATGCCAGACTGCATATGAGGAAACTACAATGGTACCTAAAGAATGTATGGTCTCAACACTGTCAAAGTTTGGAAACAGTTATACCACTAATTCCTTGCCTACAACAGGAGTTTCGATGGTGGGCTCAAGCTTGTCACCTCAATAAGGATCAGCCTTTTACACAACCCACAGCCAGGCAAACACTGACAACAGATGCATCGGATTATGCCTGGGGAGCACACATGGCAGGCAAATGTATTCATGGCACGTGGCCCGCAGAACAAAGGCATCTTCACATCAATCAAAAAGAGATGCTAGCTGTACAAAATGCGCTTATAGCTTTCAAGGACCTGCTGCATCCAGGACAACTACTACTAAAGACAGACAACACCACAGTTATGTGGTACATAAACAAGCAAGGGGGCACTCACTCCTACCCCCTATGCAGACAAGCTATGATCTTGAAGAACACAGCTATAAACCTTCAAGTTCATCTGCAAGCACAATTCCTGCCAGGAGAGAAAAACACACTGGCAGATGACTTAAGCAGAAACATCACGAATGGGAGTTGAATCCACAAATATTCAGAATGATAACACAGAAATGGTGGAGCCTGGACATAGATCTGTTTGCATCCCCAATAAACTGCCAGCTACAAAAATTCTGCACAAGGAGTTACCATCCACAATCATGGAAAGTGGATGCCCTCTCATTCAGCTGGGAGAACCTACAAGTATACGCTTTCCCACCACTACCTCTCCTGCCAAAGTTACTCATAAAAGCCAGGCAGGAAGACCCAAAGATGATCCTGATTGCGCCAGATTGGCCACGCCAGCACTGGTACCCAATCGTAAGGAGCTTAGTACAAGAACCACCCTGGATTTTGCCTCAAATACCAAATCTGCTGTCTCAGCACAACAAACAAATACTACACAGCCAACTAAAGACCTTAAACCTAGCTGGATGGAAGATTCCTTAGTCAAGCAAGCAATGCCTCTCTCCAAAGCTGTTATGGATGTCATTCTGGAGGCCAGAAGGCCTAGTACCAGGAAAGCCTATTCGGATAAATGGAAGAGATTCTGTGCCTGGAACCAAGCTCACAGCCTTGACCCTCTTGTCCCAAACATTCCTCAGATACTACAATACTTAACTGAGATGCTGGACAAAGGACTCTCTTTCTCATCCATCAAGATGCATGCCTCTGCCATCTCTGCTCATTACAGCACGGATCCACCAATTTTCTCTAATCCTGTGTTAAAACAGTACCTCAGAGAGGCTAAAAACATAAGACCGCCCCGTAGAGCACCTACTCCAACTTGGGACCTCAACTTTGTTTTGGAGAAGCTAACTTTACCTCCTTTTGAGCCAGCCAACACAGCAGAATTAAAATATATCTCTTGGAAAACTGCTTTGCTCCTGGCAATAACATCAGCACGAAGAGTTTCAGAATTACAGGCACTAATGGCAGTGGAACCTTTCCTCATTTTCCACCAGGACAGGGTGTCTTTAAGAACTAACCCTACTTTTATGCCAAAGGTGGTATCCAGTGTGGCTCTAAACCAAACTATTCACCTGCCAACTTTTTATCCTAAACCACAGAATAAAGGGGAGAGACTACTGCACTCTTTGGACATTCACAGGCAGTTATGCTTCTACTTGGACAAAACCAAGCTTTCAGAAAATCTGAACAATTATTGGTAGCATATGCTGCAGGAGCACAGGGAAAAGCCATTTCAAAACAGACTATTTCAAAATGGATAGGACATTGTATACGTTTCTGCTACACATACCATGGAAAACCTGTACCTAGCAGCATTAGATCTCACTCCACCAGGGCAACAGCCACTTTAACTGCCTACCTCAGGGGAGTACCTACCAAGGATATTTTGGAAGCAGCAACTTGGAGTTCTGTACATACCTTCACCAAGCATTACCATCTGCCTCTATACTCTAAATCTAGAGCTGACTTCGCCACTGCAGTGCTGCAGGGCTTTATAGCCACCCCTAATGCCTTATAGAACCAGCCACCCTTCCTCAGCTTTGGGATTCTACCCAAGTGTACTGACTGCAGCAGTGTAACATGATGAACATAGTACAGTTTTGTACCTACCATAAATGTAGATGTTCGAGTGTATACACTGCTGCAGTCCAGGTTACCCTCCCTCCTTCCCCTCTTACTGGTTGGTACGTACCTATGTCTTCTACCCTTACTACCTATGGGGAGTATTTGCTGGTAGCTGTAAGTTGTTTTTTGCTTTTCTTATGTATGTTTTATTAGCAATTGGAATTACCTACCTATTTAGAGGCACCTGACATCTGGGGCAAGAAAAACTGAAGAAAATGGCGTCATCTGCATCTTATATACCCCTGTCGCACTGACGTCAGGGAGGAGGCGACAGCAACCGACGCCGGACCAAAACTTTGTAACTCAGGCCAACTGGGGAACTGCCTGACAGCAGGATAACCCAAGTGTAATGACTGCAGCAGTGTATACACTCGAACATCTACATTTATGGTAGGTACAAAACTGTACTTTAAAAGTGGTAGAGAACAAGTGTGACAAGTTGTTTGATAAAAAATGTAAAAAGATTCAGAGACACCTGATGGAATATCAGGCAAAAAAGGCTTATCCACTGGTTCATAAGGATGTAAATACAAAAGTAATAAAACAAGGAGGGAAACCACAGTATTTTCAAGATAAGAATTACAACAATTCGGACAAACAACATTATGGTAATAAGTAGTATAATAAAAGGCATAATACTTTTTTTCAAAACCGACAGAGGTGGGAGGTTGGAATAGAATGACCAGAAGGCCACACAGCATACAATCAAGAGTGGAAGCACAAATGGAGATGAGGGATATAGATGAAAGAGAGGACATAAGACGTGAAGGAGTCATTTATTCATATAGAGGTTATCACATTTACAATTACACTGGTACAGTTATTACAAAAAAATCACTTTAGTTTATTTATGAAAGGTGTGAATTTTCTACCTACAGTAAGTTTTGATTACAGTGACACTATTACTGAACTCAAATTATACATGAGGAAATTGAATTTAGCCTACTTACAACAGGAGCAGAACACAGTTGTTAACAGGGAAAAGAGTCACAAAATTAAGAAAAAAAGCGTTGTAAATCCACCATTAGACCCCCACTCTCAATATACTTGAAAAAGCCATTATTGATGACTTATATGCCTTGAAATTAAAGGATAACAAACAATATCAAATGCACAATCTAAAGAGAGAAGAAAAGGAATTATTGGATGATATTAGGAAGAACAAATCTATTAGAGTAATGCAGCCTGATAAGGGAAGGAGTACTGTGACTTTTGATGCTTTACAATATTCACAAAAAATATATGAGATGCTTCGTGACACTGAAACATATTCTATGGCTTCGTTTAATGAGGTAAACATTAGTCACAGAAGAATTGATTATTTTTTGGAAGAATATCTTTTAGATCAAAGAATTCCCTATGAAGTGCATACATATTTAAAAGTTAAGGATCCCATTGTGGCTACTATTTTTTGGGATCCCAAAGAATAAAGGCTTAAACAATTTGTTTTTTAGGCCCATAGATTCCGGGCAAGGTTTTAAAAGTTACCCATTTGGGGTACTTGTAGACAAATGGTTAAAACATGTTTGCAATAGAGTTGAACATCTTTTGAAAGACTCATTTCCGAAGTAGTATCAAGGACACACTATGCCAAGAAAACATGTATTTTTTAACCATTGACGGGCTAGACTTGTATAAATCCATACCCATATGTGAAGGGATGGAAATGTTTGCTGATAGTATACAAAGGAATACAAGCTTTTCTAATGACAACCCTAACTTAACTATGGATTTTATGGGTTTAGTACTGGATTATAATTTTATATTTTTTGAGGGAGAGTATTTTAAACAGAACAAATTGTAGCAATGGGGGCTTCTTGTGCCCATATTTATGGAAATATGGTGCTTTTAGAATGAAAGTTTAATAAAGTTTTTAACTGTGAGTTTTTCAGACATATTTTTATTTATTTATTTATTTATTTTACATTTGTTGACCGGAATAGTCCAACTGGATATATGTCCATTTTCAGTTGCTGGATAAGAAGCTGACTTTGCAATTCCAGCCATCCTAGTATTTTAAGATTTTGGCAGTGATGGGGTCTAAATAGGGCTCCAGTGGCAAATCTTGCTATGTTGTTATAAGCAGTTGCCAATTTATTGATATTGCTTTTGGAGAGGTTTGTAAAAATTGGGGAGGCATAGAGAAGGGTGGAGATTAAGTGCGTTTGAGTAATAGTAGTCCTAGCTGAAGCTGTGAGAAAGGGTTTAAGTCTATAAAGGAAACCAAATTTTCTATTAACTGATTTAATAGATTGGTTTATATGTGTGTCAAAGTTGAGATGATGGTCAATTGTTACACCTAAAAGTTTGGCGGTCATGTCCGGAGCTATTTCAGTACCATTATAAGATATAACTGTGAAGTTAATAGCAGGGGACTTCTGAGTGGGAGTGAACAATAGTAGTTTGTTTTTTTTTCTAGGGTTAAGGAGGAGACAGCGTTGATGGAACCAGTTTTCAACACAGGTAAATACCTTTTGGGTATTGGTTTGAAGTTCTCCGGGTGAGGAGGCAGTACATATTAATGTTGAGTCATCGGCATATTGTATACAGGTGGTTTGTGGAAGGGATGTTTTCAGATCATTAATGAAAATAGTAAAGAGTAGAGGTCCCAGAATAGAGGCTTGTGGGACTCCAAGAGAGATAGGGAGCTGAGTGGATAATTTATTGTCCCAGAGCACTGCTTGTTGTCTATTTCCTAGGTAGGACTTAAACCACTTGACTGTCTGGGTGTCTAATGACAGGGATTTAAGTATATCTAAAAATAGTTGGTGATTCACCATTTCAAATGCCTTAGAGAGGTCAATAAAGAGGGCTGAGGACAGTAAGTTATTGGTACGCTTTTTATTAATGTAGTTAAATTGTGGTTTTCTAGCAAATTAGTGGCAATTCATTAAAGATTGAAGTTAGAAAATAATGCAGATATTTGAGTTTCAGACTACATACCTTTCAGAAAATTCATGCTAATGCAAAACCTGTTATTCTATCAACTTCCCAAGTTTGTAAGAGCAGTATTTAAAAATTGTCCCTATTTTTTGGCCTTTACCCCACTTTTATTTATGGCTTTGTCCAGATTTCTTGCTCTAAAAGGTAGAGAGGTATGAATTTATGTAATGTTGGACTGTTGATAGTTACAAAAAAGAACATATGCGATGTATAAAGTATGTAACAGTAAAGATGTTAATATGGTTTGTTTTCCTTTATATTAATGTATGTTTACCTATTTTGTAACTGATAATTTAATAAAGGTGTTAGAAAAAGGAGTGGGAAGAAAGGATTTGTTAGGTATATTGCAGAAAGCATGAAGGGAAGGGCTTACTTTGCTAAGCCAAATAAGGACTGGCAACATCACGTAAAACAGGTTAAAAAATAAAAATATTGAATGAAAACTTTACGTTAGTTTTCATGAATGAAATGGGAGGGAGGATGCCATGCTTATGATGCAGTTAGGATAGAAGGTAACGTACTGCTCACATACCAATATCGAGAGGGAGGAGGTTGAGAGAGAACTGGCTTTCCTAAGTGTGGATATGCATAGGGACTTGATGGGTTGTCTTCAAGTTTCCTCAGGAATTTGGCTAGTGATTTGGTGTGTTGCCTGGTTTAGATATTCAACAGATTACTGACAATTCTAGCAGTGTTTTAGAACAGGAAAATGGCAAATGGGGTACTCTTGTAGTATGGGTGAGCAGGAAAAAGCTGGGGTAATACAAGCTTGTTATTCTAAAAACAGTGAGAAAGGTAACAGGAGAAATTTATAAAAAAGATACTTATAGATGTGGTCAGCCTTGATTCCAATGACTTTTGACTTGGTTAGAAAAAATTGACTAACCATCTCAGATAAAATTAAGTAAGTAGTTCATTAGTCAAAAAATAGGTGACAGAAAGTATAATTCTGTAGGTAACTTACCAAAAGATGTTTGAATAGATCACTGTTGCAGTATTCAAAACATCAGGGACATTCCTTGCAAAGTCTCCATCCGGCCAGCCTAGGTAAGCTTAGGATCCTTCCCCACAAGGCATATGTCTGCCCTAGGTATGTGTCAGCATGCTGGCATAAGATGTAAGTGCATCCTTGCCATCTTAAGAGCTTTCTGCCCTGATAAAAATAAGTGGGACAGTAGATAAACTTATTTTTATCAGGGCAGAAAGCTCTTAAGATGGCAAGGATTAAAATAAGTTAGACAGTAGACAAATTCTTAGAGGTTTCCAGGCCTTTGGTCTGAGAAAATAATATTAATGGAAGGGTGAGATTTAAGAGAATGGGAAGTTTTAAGGAGAGAGAAGGAAAGGCATTAGGAAACACCCAATAAGGTAGAAACGTAAAAGGAATATCCCCAAAGCATATGGAGGAATGGTGTAGGTACTGCAACAGTGATCATTTTGAATATCTGCCATTATGATGAATTACTTAAACAGCTGTACCATGTTTAAGGAATAATCCATGATCATGCGTGGGTATATAAGGATTTACCCACAGTTGGTGTGGTTTGATCAGTAGGGTGAGGCCTGAGGGATTAAACAAAGCCAACTGTTGGCAAATCCTGATATACCCACAAACAGGAGTTGATTATTGCTATTATACAGTTACATTATTTAAGAAAGAACTTGCTTACCTTTCTTACATATTGTATCTGTATAATGGCACTTCAGTCTTCTTCTTCCGCATTCTCTTCCCTAGACTGTACTGTGCATGCCTATGGGACTTTCATTCCCACCCTTGTCCAGTTCATCAGTACAGCGCAGGAGAATCAATGGAGAAAACAGAATCTCCGTAGCTTTTTTTTGTAACAGTTTAAAAAAGCAGTTTTTACAAGGGACAGCAGACAAATATCAGGAAAATCAGGTAGATTTCTGTTTGTTTAGTTTTGTAGAACACATGATTTTTCTGATATTTTGCTCTGACCCTCAGCATTTACCAATAGAGTCTGGCCGCTCAATGGTACTTCAATGGCCAGATTTTTTTCTGCTGGTATTCAACAGGGATGCTGGTTGGGCCATCCAATCTGCACGCTCATTTTGAATAGTAATGAGCCCTTATTGTATAATCTTCATTAGATTACTGCTGCCATATTTGTAACATAAAATCAGACTTATAGAAAATAGGCTTTCCTTCTGAATTTAGGATGACATGGACAGCCTTAGCAAATCTAGTTCTTATTCTGTTCTTAACATCCAGCTTATAATGTTTTGTGAATGTGTGGACAGACAACCAAGCTTCTGCTTCAAGAATTATTTTAGAGTCTATTCTTTATATTTAATCCCTGACATAGTTATTGCTCTGGTAGAGTGGGCTTTAATTATGGTAACTGTTAGTCATGATTTGTGTAACAGGGGAGAGTTGCATCACAGATCCATTTGGAAATAGTTTGTTTAGATTTTTCCCTATTGAAATGTTGAGACTTGCAATAGTGAGCCACGGAGTGATGACAAAAAAACAGACTGAAAACACAGGAGAAGCAGAGAATGTCAGACATCACTTTTCTCCTTTCAAGTTAGTTTTTCCAAAGTGGGGGAAGGCCCCCTTGTACCCCATCAGTCTTATAAATACTCACACACGCACACACACACACACACACACCACACACACACACACACACACACATATATATGTATAGATATATATAAATGTGTGTGTGTGTGTGTGTATAAACTCCAATATCACCATACAGCAGAGAAAAGGGAGTGTTCTGAGGAACAGAAATTTTGTGATTTTGTATATGCAAGTTCGCATTTTCAGACATTTGATTATGTTCTTCTGGGACTTGCACTGTTAAGTCTCAGAATTTCAAATGGCTACCTGTTTAGATACTGGAAACCCACTTGTTTCCCTGCAAAAGACAAACTCAAGTCAGATTTTCTCAGGTCTTTTGTCTTTTCTGAGTAAAATCTCTTTTTCTCTAATTCTGATTTAAGTTGATCCAAAGCAGATTGCAACTGATTATCATCATTATGTAAACGCATCATCCTAAAAACTTGTCCTTGTATAATATTCTGTTTAGTATGTTTCGGATGCATACTATAGTTGTGCAACAAGTTGTTCTTCCTCACTGGCTTCCTGTACAGACTAATCATAATAGAATCTAATCGATGCTTGCTGACTTTAACATCAAGAAAATCTATTTCATTAAGAGAATACTTATTACTTAAATCAGAATTAATTGAGAGAGGATGTAAAGGGTATGACATTGTTAAATGTATACTTGAGGCCTGGAGAACCAGGTGTGATAGATGTAAACCTTATTATAATGAGAATAATGCTCGCTTACAAGTTAGTAGGAGCAGTGCTGGACCTAGCGCTAATAATGTGCTATGGATACCATTAACCTTTGCCAGTGCATAAATGTCATATGTGAGGTTATTAATAAGAACTGGGATATTTTGTCTACAGTTGAAGGGCTAAAAGGGGTTATAGGTGAAAAAACAAACTTTATTTTTCGCAATAATAGGTCTTTGAAAAGCCATTTGTGTTAAAGAACTGCTGATTCTATTAAGTCTCCCAGGTCAGAGTGAATAGGTACTTATGCATGCAGAAATTGTATGGTGTGCAGATACATACACACTGGAGGACCTTTCATACACCCTAGTTTGGGTTTTAAGATTGATCCCAATATTTATGCTGACTGTGTGACTTGTAATGTTATTTATTTCAGCTACTGTCTTAAATGTTTTTCTTTCTATGTAGGTAAAACGAATCGTTGCATTAAGGACAGGATATTAGAACATTTTAGGGACATCAGGAATATGAAAGAAAACAGTGCACTAGCTATGCATAACATGAAGGAAGGCATGGACCACACATTTAAGTTTTTAGTACTTCAGATTGTAGCTGCGAAGAGGAGAGGAGGAGATTTTAAAAATATTACTGAACTAGTCGAACAAGAATGGATTTTGCGATTCCATGCTGACAAGCCTCTGGGCTTGAACAGCATGGTTTCACTTAAACCCTTTCTCAAGGCAAAGTCACTGAAGCACTGATTTTATTGTTTTTAAGAGTTGTTATACAGTGTTCTTTTAAGTATGTTATGTCTTAATTGTATGATATCATAATTAATTTGATTGTTTTAGTATCGAAATGTGATGCTGTTTGTTTGATTGTAGTCTGAAGAAGGGGTGTATCCGTGAAAGCGCTTACTCCATTAAATGCTTTGTTTTTAGCCTTGTTGCAACCAGTGTTATTGTTTTTTTCTCAGGATTTATATCTCTTGTATTTGTCTTCTCAGTTTTTTTTTTTTTTTTTGGGGGGGGGGGGGCTACTGCTTTGTTAGCTTTGAAAGTTAAACTTTAGAAATAACTTATTTTTCCTTGAAAAAAGACTGCATTTCTTTACACTGTTGTTTTTCTTTCTTTTTTTAAGCTGTCATTAAATCCAAGAATTGTAAATAAACTATAAGAGTCTAGAATTTTGACCACAGCATTAATTCGGGTATCCTCAGTTCGGGTGTGTCAAAAGCATGGAAGGAAGCTAAAAAGTAAGATAAAGTATGAAAAAGGAAAGGAAATAAGTAATGTGTGTGGATTGTGGGGGCCCAGGATGAGGAGAAACTGGAGAGGTACAGGGGAATCAGTGTGCAATAAAGGGGACCCAAGAGTCCTTTGTCTTGGGCTCCTTTTCATGTAACTCTGTCATTGTTGATTGCAGTCAGACATGTTGAGGAGTATATAGTCAGTAAAGTAGCTATAATAAATAAGTGCTTACTGAAGTGGTTGGTGGATGAAAATGAATGAGTGCATCTGTCATTTGAACACAGGTAATGGTCATTGACCTGCTGTACAACAACCCTTCCCCATTCCAGTAATCCCTGACGCCCCCTTGCTTTGACACCACCAACTGCCACAGATAACAATACAATAAGCAAGAAAATAAAAAAAGGCATCTGTTTACAACTTATGGTAGTACAAACATAAATCAAAATGTTAGTGCTGTTTTCAACAGTTCGGCTTTTATAACAATTTCATTTCTGTATTTTTAATGTGTAACCTTAATATTTCAGTAGTCTGGCTATGTGGCTTTTTATACACAGAATGTAACACTAAGGAGCGGTTTATATGGTACTAAATCTGCTTCCTGCATGCTGAAGGCACTGAGTGCACGTATGTGGTGCTTTAGTACACTGCTTAACTATGTACAAAACAGCACACGGAAAATAACATTTTCTTCCTTTTATTTCAGTGTTGTTTTCAGATAGTACTGATTTACAGAGTAACAACAAATAACTTCTTGTGGAATTTGATCACTGTTTTAAGAAGAGTTCTGCATGCTTTTAAATAGTGTGGCAAAGTTCAAAGCTACATTTGTTTAAAGCATTCCGTCCATCATTTCTCCAGTTGCAGAGATTAGATAGCTTCCTTACAAACTGTTATGTTGATATGTATGCCAAAAGATCAAAGTCTGTTTGCTGTGATAAACATGTTGCTAATTTGGTTGTGTCAGTAATATTGATGAAATTGACGTATCAAGACCTGACAGATGACTTTGGAGTAAGGAGAACACATTGGTTTTACAAACAAAGGTCATAAATCAAAGCAAATAAGTTTCAGACTTTTGAGAATTTAAAAGACTGTGAATTTTATTGAGTGAATCTTCTTGAAAATAGCTTAATAGTGACAAGTATGACTATGAAAGATCGTCTGTGAATGATCTGTAGCACTCTTAATTAGTGGCACACCACATTGACTTTATTTATTTATTTATTGCATTTGGTTACTGGGAAAGTCTTTCTGGGAAGAAAGTCCCTTTTCAGCAGAGGCCCAATAAGAAAAGCCTGCATTAGAGAAACAACAATATTTTACAAGTGAAAGCAGAACAACAGCACATTATATGTACAGAATGAATTACATAAAAATGTAGGAACATTTGATATAGTTATAAAATAGATTTGGTACAAGACATACAAATTCTATGCAAAGGATTTCAATGTTACACTACTAAACATTGTGATGGATACCCATCTGAAAAATCCAACTGTAGGGCTGCTTGAAGTCAGATGAGGTTAGAATGACTTTAAATTGCTATATATTAAGTTGGAGGATTTGATAAAACAACTGTAAGAGAGAAAGAAAGATGAAAAGTGGTGGCAGAGCAAAAAATAATTAATAAGGAAAAGTGAGTAATGTTTTCAGACAGTTAAGAGGTAATATGTAGTCAGCCAGGAGAGATGCAGGAGCACAACCACAAGTTAATATATTTTTAAAATACAGTTTGAAGGATTTTAGGTTGTCAGTTTGTCTAAGGATGATAGAGTGAGTCCTCAGAGATATTGCTTGATTGGTTACAAGGAGATGATGTTTGTATGTGGAATACAATAGCCTGTATGTGGTGCAATGGGAGATAATGCCATTTAGTGATGGGCAGTTATCTGGTTTATGAATGAGACTGTGAGTTGTAAGTAGCTGCCAGAAGGTCAGGTAGTATGATAGTTCTGTCCAAGTTAACTGTTTTAATACAAGGCATTAGTGTGTCCTGTAAGGTAGATTAATGGAAATGTGGCCACTGTAATATAGCATTGCTTGTAGTTCTAATTGTGTAGATTGTAGGTTAGTGAAAATGAGGATGGTATACATACATTTTGGAAGAAGGCAGGCTGTGGCAATATGCTTCCTTGCTGTGCCTGTTAGGTGTGGTTTACTGTTGGAAGAAGGTACGGTGTGGCAGTAGGCTTTCTTGCTGTGTCTCTTAGGTATGGTTTAATCCTGTATAGGAAGCCAAGTTTTTAATGTTTTTTTTGTACTGCCTGTTTTATGTGGAGGTTGAATCTCAAGCTTTCATCTATGGATATGGTTAGGAGTCTGGTGTGGGTAAAAGTTTTTTGTACTGTTATATGAATTTATGTTGTAAAATACTTTTTGTCTTGCCAACTGTTTTGAGTCAATATAATTTGTTTTTTGTTTTATGATGTTAGAACTAGTTGAGAGTCTGTTAGCCATGCTTTAACAGAGGTCAAAAATAAGAAGTTATGTACTCACCATAACGTTCCATGTGAGTTGTTTATCTTGCCTTCATTCTTTACTGATGGGTTTGGAGCCGATCCATCGTCTCTGGTATGGCTGTTTGCAAAGCTCGAGGTTTACAAGTGGCTCAAGGCCAAGCCCCTTATCCCATGATGCACTGGGAATTACCTCAGATCTTGTTTGCTGCGTGTCCTATAGCCATATAACTGAGCTATCCCCCCATGGAGAGGAAGAAGAATTGAGCAACCAGGATGAGACCAACCTCTAGGTCAACTGTCAGCCAGGAAGGGGAAGGAGGGAGGGACGTAAGAATGAAGGTGACATGAACAACTCACATGGAACGTTATGGTGAGTACATAACTTCTTAATGTATAGTTTTTCAATCTCGCCATTCATTCTTTACTGATGGGTAACATCCCTAACACCATTAATCTCGGGTGGCTCACGGGAGTACATTCCTCAGGACCGTAGACCCAAAAGAAGCCCTGTCCCTGGAGACCTTATCAACTTTGTAACGAGTGATAAAAGTAAGAAGTTTAGACCAAGTAGCTGCTGCACAAATGTTATCAAGGGGCAATCTGGCTTGGAACGCAGAAGATGTAGAAACTGCTCTGGTTGAGGGAGCTTTAATCTTGTGTAGTAAGGGCATATTAGCAGCTGAATAAACAAAGATGATACGGTCAGATAGCCATTTAGAAAGCGTTGTTTTAGCCACTGGTCTACCTTTTCTGGCTTCAGAGAATGACACAAAGAGCTGGTCTGATTTCCTAATATCTTTTGCTCTGTCCAAATAAAATTTGAGCTGTCTGGAAACGTCAAGTTTGTGCAGCATATACTCCAATTTATTGGAATGCTTAGGGAAGAAGACTGGTAACTAAATGACTTGGTTGATATTAGATTCTGATGGTTGGGAGGGTGGCCTAATGGTTAAGGTGTTTACCTTACAAACACAAGGTGCAGGGTTTGAGTCTCACAAGGGATAATTGGCTAGACTTAGAATGGCTCGGAAGGGTAGTTAGCCTAGTACTAATCTATGAACCTATGAACAAACTTTGGGCAAAAAGGAGGGGTTTGTCCTACGAGATGCTCTATCAGCATGGAAAATCAAATAAGGAGGGCTGATAGATAAAGCTTGAAGTTCTGACACTCTGCTGGTAGAAGTAATAGCTACCAGAAATATGGTTTTCCACAACAAAAATTTGAGATCACAAGATGATGCTGGTTCATACGGGGGAAGAATTATACGAGACAGTATAAAATTTAGATTCCAAGGAGAATAGGGAGTTTTCACTGGAGGCTTTATATGAAAAAGGCCTTGGACAACTTGTGGGACATTATGTTTAGCCCGTCAGCTCCGAGTTGAAAGTTATATATAGCAGCCAAATGAACCTGAACTGTTGTGGCTGCCACTCTTTTATTAAAGATCATAGTCAAGAATTCTAATATGGACGTCAAGGGGGCTTGATAAGGATCAATGTTCTGCTTAGAAGCCCATATGGAAAATCTCTTCCACTTACTAAGATATAATCTTCTAGTGGACGGCTTATGGGAAGACAGAAGGATCTGTTTTGTCTCATTGGAAAAGTTATGAAGCCTGGCTACGAGGGGAACTGGAGCAGCCAAGCTGTCAGCTTCAGTGACTGCAAGGAGGGATGGAGGTCCCCTGACAAATTTGTCAGAAGGTCTGGAATTGGGTCCAGAATCCATGGATCCTCCAAGAGATGATGATGAAGAAAAGGGAACCAAATCTGCCGAGGCCAATGAGGAGCTATAAGAATGATGGTCCTTCCCAGAGATTTTGCTTTCTGTAAAAATCTGGGTATCAATGGGATAGGAGGGAATGCATAGAGGAGACCCGAGGGCCAATCGTATATGAGTATGTCTCTCGGGGCTTCTCCCGTAGAAGGAATTAGGGCAAAGTAGCTTCTGCATTTCATGTTGATGTGACTGGCAAAAAGAGAGCAGCAAGGCTGGCCCCATTTGTGGAAAATCCTGTCCGCAGTCTCTTTCTTGAGGGACCACTCAAGCGGCAACAAGATTGCCCTGCTCAGTTTGTCTGCTATCACTTTGGATCTCTCTGGGATGAGCATTGCCAACAGAAAGTGCTGGGAGGAAATAGCCCACTGCCAAACTCTGAGGGCTTCTCGGCAAAGGGGGTAAGACTTGGTTCCACCTTGCTTGTTCAAGTACCAGACTACTGACATCTATCTGAATTGCAGTTTTTCCTAGAGGAAGAGAGTCCTGGAAGTACTGCAATGCCAGAATTACTGCTCTCATCTCCAGAACATTGATATGCAGATGTGACCCTTGATCCGTTCATGTGCCTTGGGCAGTCTTTCCCTGAAAATGCCCCCCCCCCCGCCTTATCAGGGAAGCATTCGTGGTCACAGTGGCTATTGGGGGCGTAGTACAAAGGGGCGTCCTATAGTTACATGAAGAGACGTCAGTCACCACTGGAGATCTCTCTTGAAAGAGTTTGTAATTAAAATCGTGTGATTCATTGGAAGTTCCTGATAAGACCATTGATTGAACAACAGCCATTGAAGAATCCGCATATGCATCCTTGCTAATGTTATGGCCAAGATCGCTGCAGCCATCAAACCCAATACTTTTAGAACTTCTGCGGCTGGTGCTCTGTCTTTCGATACCAATGAGCTCACATGCTGGCGAAGAAAAGACTCTCTCGACTGGTAGTCGTAAAGTTATGGTGAAGTGTCTAACTCTGCCCCTATAAAAACGATATGCTGCGATGGCGACAAGGCAGACTTTTCTGAATTAACTGTAATGCCTAAGTGACTGCAGAGTGTCAGAGTGTATTCCCTTGCTTGAATCAGTTGATGCCTGGTGGTGGAGGTAAGGAGCCAATCATCTAGGTATGGAAACACCTGGAATCCTAAACGCTTCAGGTGAGCCGTGACCACTGCCATATATTTGGTGAACACTCTGGGGCCTGTAGTGAGACCAAAGGGCAGGGCTCAAAGTTGATAATGATTGGCTCCCAGCCAGAAACGCAGGTGATTTCTGGATGGCCTGGTCATTTTTATGTGGTAGTACGCATCCTTGAGATCTATCGAGCACATCCAATTGTCTGTCCCTAAAAAGGAAAGTATAGACTGTAGCGTGACCATCCAGAACTTCTCTTTCTTCACAAATTGGTTGAGTCTGCTGAGGTCCAGAATGGGTCTCCAGTCCCCTGTTTTCTTTGGAACCAAAAAGAATCTTGAGTAAGTTCCGAATCCTGTTTGGTCTGCTGGGACTGGCTGGATGACTCTTTTTTCTAGCAACTTGTGGACCTCTATAGTTGCTTGTTCCCTGTAACTGGGTGGAACATCCGGGATTCTCCTTGCGGGTGGGGGGGTGTGGAGAATGGTATGAAATACCCTCTGGAAGTGATACTTTGCACCTAGCTGTCTTTTGTTATATCTTGCCAGACATCTGGGTACAACAATAAGCGACCCCCGACTGCCTCCAGAGCAGGACAGTCGGGCCTCCTTTCAGGAGCGCTGATAGGGCGAAACAGAGAAGTGATCTCTGTCACCCTGGTGTTGCAGAACCGCTCTGCCACAAGGGCAGCATCTTCCATTATTACCTCCTCCTCTGCCCCTAGAGGGGGGGTTCACCACATGTGTCCTGAAAGGCTCCTTGGGTTTTCCGGAACCACATCTTTCCTCCCCTTTGGCCTCTGGGGTAAGGCCGAGTAGGGGTGGAAAAATGGAGTCCGACGGCAGACAGAGTCTTTCCCTCCTGTTCACACCTGGTCAAAGTTCCCTTCACTTTCAGCCCAAAAAGGGATGAGCCATCAAACGGGGTGTTCACGAATGAAGACTTAAAGGGCTCTGCAAAGGAACACAGGTGCATCCAGGAATGTCTTCTGAGAGCAATTCCTGTACCCGTTGCCCTACTTGTCCCATCAGCTGCATATGATATGAGATGCATGGATGAGTTCACAATAGAATTTAGGGTAGCAAGCTGAGCGGCAACTTTGCCAGAAGCCCCTGCAGCTACAGTACCTTGAAGAGTATCTCCCAAATCCTTAAGGAGATCTCTTTGCAACCTAGTGAAATGGGTCAAATAGTTCAGAGAACGGAGTGTAAAAGTTGCTGAACTAAACATGCATTTCCCATATCTATCCATGATCCTGTACTCTCTATTAGGAAGATGGATAGACAAGGAAGTCTCAGACATTTCCTTTTTGGTGGCTGCCGCTACCACCATGGCATCAATAGGGACTCCTTTGGACAAAAAGGATGTATCTACTGGAGCAGAAGTAAACTTATTAGGCCTCTGAGGAACAGGCTCCATGGACTCCGGTGACTCCCACACCCTCTGAGAGACCAGCTGCATGAGTTCATCGAAGGGCGGAGGCACCCAAGAGGTGGAAGGTTGAGACCTGAAAGCCTTCAGGAGAACTGACTCATCCTCAGTAGAGCTTTTGGACTGCCAATTACCCCTCTGCCTATGGATCTCAAGTATCTCTGCAAAGGAGATATCCTCAGAGGAGGACTGTGGGGACCCTTCTGACTCATCCAAGTCACTGTCAGATGTTAAAGACTCCTGTGGGGAGTCCAAGTGTCTCCTCTTGCACAATTTCTTCCTGGGGACCTCCTCAGTGAGGGCCTCTGGGGAGGTTTCAGAAGAGCAGGGGGTGCCTGTGGGGCTACCTGAGGCTCAGGGTCTCTATGCCTAGCCTGGACGATGGAAGCAGAAGCGGACACAGGTGCTTTGGGGGATGAGGAAGCCAGGCCTGGTGTCGAGGATGTCTTGGGGGACAAGGCTCTCCTCATGGCTTCGAAGGCATCGCGGCTCCGATGAGAAGTCGAGGGACCCGAAGGAACCACCAACCCCTCCCGCACCGAGGCCGCAGCTCCAAGCCAGAGGTAGGAGCCGAGCTCATCCGAGCTGAAGCCCTGAGAGGAAGAGCCAGCACCGATAAGTCAGTGTGACTATCCTCTCCGGACCCGACAGGAGAGTGTCGGCTCCTACAGTCCCCGGTCAGCGCCGAGGACGTCAGAGTAGATGGAACTGAGGACACTGGAGCAGCTCTCGGCTCCAAAGGCTCCGTGATCAACAGGTCGGCTCCCTCTGGCTCTGAAGGTCTGGTACAGCTCGGAGGAGGAACAATCAAGTCAGGGGTAATGGTCTTCGGTTCCGATGCTAGGGTCAGAGCCGACAACAGTTTAGCAAAGCCTGGTGCCTGTAAGAGCTTCTGCACAAATCGGTCCGTGTCCAAATCTGACAGGCTGACAGAAGACCTAGAAGAGTGCACCGATGGTGCCGACTGAAGAAGTGGATATATAGGTCTCTCAGATACCAGCTCCAGAACTGTGGGTCGGCTCCGAAAAGAAAAGACAGCCGGCTCCGAGGTCTGTGGAGCCGATGTCACAGGATCTTCCAGTTCCTTGGATTTCTTTGACAGTTTGGAGTCCTTAGAGTCCCCTGAGGATTTAGAGGACTTGGAGGACTTGCTGGCCACATCCTGGTCACTCAATGCTTCATGAAACGGATGCTTCAACAAGCCTCTGTCGACTAACTTTCTTTTCCTCTCCAGTAAAACCCTAAAGGAAAAAGAGTGACAAATATTGCTAGACTCCTGCAAGTGGACAGCCCCTAAGCAGTAAACGCACGTTACATGGCCATCAGTCACTGACATTTTTTGCCCGTAGTCTGGACACTTTTTAAACCCAGACTTTGGGTGCTTATCCTTGTCATCAGCCATATCCAACAATCAAAATGCCTTAGGCTTAAACACAGAAACCAAGCACACAGTAAGCCTAAGAAAAAAGGCACTCAATATATATAGTATTAAAGAACCACACCTAGGCTGTAAACACACCACACAAAAAAGCCTAGAAGACAGCCAAAGGTATAACTATGCTAAGAGAACACACACACTAGAAACAATGGCCCAAAAACAAAGGCCAACGCTAAGCTAAATGTATTTATATAGTATAACTATGTAAAATGCAAGAGAATTAACTAGGCCAAAAACACGAAGCCACTAAAACTACACTAAATAACACATATGGGAAAAGGGGAGCTTTTAAGAAGCTGCACAAGACTACTGTAACAACTGTTCAGAAGGAACAATAGAAATTTTTGAAATAACTTGCAAAAACATGCTAATTTTGAAGAAATACTGGCTCAAGCAAAACTGGAACCTCTGATCAGTGCCACGGCAAACTAGATCTGAGGTAATTCCCAGTGCATCATGGGATAAAGGGCTTGGCCTCGAGCTACTGGTAAACCTCGAGCTTTGCAAACTGCCGTACTGGAGCCGAACCCATCAGTAAAGAATGAATGGCGAGATTGAACAACTTCACATCATGGGTGATTTCTTGTAATTATTCTAAAGTTTGGGTAGAACAAATCAAGGTTGAAGTAAGTAGATGCTGAACTACAGCGACATATTTGCTTGCTGCATAAAGATTGTTAATGAACATGTTAAGGATCATCAACCTTCCAGGACACTAACAGGTATGGGGAGGAAGAATGAGATGTTATCTTGCCATTTAACTGTCTGATATCTATCTGAGTGGTAACTCTTGAAACCAGGTAGGAGATGGGGCTGGTATTCCTAGGCTAGATAATTGAAGTAGAAAAAACAAAAACAACCAACAAACCAAACCAACCATAGGTCCTTAAAATACACATTTATTTGACCAAGTAAAATCAAAGTTGAGCACTTTTGTCTGTTTACACAGACATCATCAGAACCATGAATGAAACTCTCTCATTTCCTTTTAAAGTTGTCTCACTTCCTCCTACATTGATTGAAATGAGACACCCCCAGAAATAACCAAAGTGTAATTTCATGACTTCATTGATTTATTGAAGTGCCCACCTTTAAGACTTATTTTAAACATAAAGCTAAGAAGAATCTTGAAAAAACTAGAAAATTAGCAAAAAATTATTTGTTTCGCATTGAGAAAATAAACTGAACTAAAATAAAATAAAATACAATAACCCCACATAAAGCCAAGAGCAGCAATAATTGTGTATTTTGAGGACCTGTGGTTGGTTTAACTTGCTGGTTGTTTTTGGTTTTTGGATTTTGTTACTGCCAGTATCGGAATTCTACTTGCAGTTTTGGTTCTAAGTTTTTTAATTTAAGTAGGCATTTATGATGGGATATCATATCAAATGCTTTTGGTAGCTCTAGAAGGAGTGCAGATACCAGAATCGCTGCATTTCTGTGTACATTTATAGTATACATAAAGATAAGGAGAGCACTAGTAGTTCTGTGGTGGGGTCAGTAACCATGTTGAGAGTGTGATAGAAAATTAATTTCAGTGATATGGTAGGTTAGTTTCCCAATTGGGGTACAGCATTCACTAACAAATCTGTTTATTAAAATGCATATTGGACAGGCTAGGACATCTGTTGCTGGTTTGATGTATTCAGGTGGTATGTTGCCAGGACTAGAGTGATGCTTCTCAATGTGTGATGTGGAAACAGGTTTGAAGGTGAATGTATTATTGCAGTTGTCTATATATGAACTGGAAGCTGGGGAAGTTGTAGTTGATTAGAGAGGTAACTGTCTGTATGTAATGAGCATTAAAATGATGTTCTTCATCTCACATTGCTGCAGTCCTTACACTTGGGTAGTCCGCTGTCCTCGGTCGGCCCGAATATCAAAGTATAAGGCTGACGTCGGTCAAGGCGCATTTGACTGACATCAGGACGTCAGGGTACAAATGCGCATGACCGACGTCATATCCTCAGTCTTTTTTGCCGCATGGTCCGATGCAGAAGCAGCATTGCGAGTGCCGGTTGGCGTTCTGAAATTTTTCGATTCCGGAGTTTCAGACCGAGTCAAAGTTGGCTAAGTACCCCATTGGGGAATATTTTAGTTTTTTCTTGCCTCAGTGGTTTACCGGATGTCAGAAAAAGTGAATAACTGTATTTCTTGTGGGAAACAGATACCGCATAGAGACTATCATACTTTGTGCATTCCTTGTTTAGGGCCTGAGCACGACATTGTTGGGTGTCGCTCTTGTGCTAGATTCAATAAGCGCACTATAAAGAGAAGGTTGGATTGTGCCAGGTTAGTCTTCGGGAAGCGGTGCAATTATAAAATGCCGTCGGATGCTCCGACGCCCGCTTCTTCGAAGAAGCGCAAGGACAAAGCAGTTAAGCCTAGACTAGAAGAACCGTCCGTACCGGACGCCGGTTCTTTAGAGGTGTCGGTGGAGCCGGTGGTTCCACCGGAGGTTTCTTTAGGTTCCCAGGGAGACTTTGTTGTTGCAGGATGTGGCCTCTCAGGAGGCAGGTCAGGCTGAAGGGGCTTCTCAGGTTACTATACTCCCCTCCCTTCCTAGGGTGGTTAGGCCCTCTCCTTCTGTTCCCAAGGCTTCTCCCAGAGGCAGGCCAGGTTTAGCTTCAGTTAGTGTCACCCCTAGTTCTTCAGGAACTGTGCCCAAGAAGCATATGCTTAAAATGGCAGAAGATTTGATTACTTTGATTAGGGGTTCTTTGCCCCTCCTGATAAGAGACCTAGGGTGGAGCCTGAACTAGGGAGTTTTGAGCAGGCTTCGGATGTTTCAGAGTCTTCGGCTGAAGACTTGCAGGAGTATTCTCCTTATTCTGATTCTGATGTGGATGATTCTACTCCTTCTGCTTCTCCTCCTGAGGATTTTTCTTTTTCAGAAACTCTTCATTCCATGAGGGAGCATTTTAAGTGGGAAGGTCAGGACTTCTCTGATTCCAGGAAAAGGCTTAGGGAATTTTTGTTTTTACCTCAGCATAGGCCTTTGGCTATACCTCCTGTTTTGGATGTGGTGGAAGATGTTTTTACAGAGGCTTCTCTTAATCCTGATTCTTTGCCTCCTGCTCCTGTTAAACCGGATAGGTATTACAGGGTGCCTGAAGCTCATAAGTATCTTTTTAAGAGTCCTAGGGCAGACCCAGAAACTGTTAGTCAGGGGCCTAAAGGTGTTAAGGCTTCTGTTGTCAAGAATCCGGTTCCTACAGACAAAGAGGCCAGGGCTTTGGATAGATGGGGAAAGAAAGTTTATACTTCTTCCACTCTAGCTATGAGGGCTTTGAATTGCCAGTTCCACATGTTGAAATACCAAAACTATCTCCTTTCACAATTGAAGTCTAAGGTTGATGCTCTGGCGGAAGGTATTGATTGTAAAGAGTTACAAGATTTAGTACATGTTTCTGAACAGGTGGGTAAGCATTCTTTGCAATGTGGTTTTGATGCTGTTCAGGCCTCGTCTAGAGTGGCTGCCACTGGGTCAGTTCTTCGCAGGCACGCCTGGCTGAGGGATCAGAATTTATCTGACCATGTTAAAACAAGAATTTTAGATGCTCCTTTACAATCGGATGTGTTGTTTGGTTCTCCAGTTGAGTCAGTTTTAAAGAAAATGGAAGACAAGGCTAAGTCTATGCAGACTGTTAAAGATTTTTTGCAGGTTCAGCCTCCAAAGTTTAGTAGAAATTGGCCTACTAAGGGGTGGACGTATCCTTCTTATGATTCCCAGTCTAGGGGTAGATCTAGACGTGGTAGGGGCAGAGCTCAGGGCTCTTTCAGGCCTAGAACAGGGAGTTCTCCTGCACAGTCTTCAGGTGAGGGCAGGGGTCAGTCCTTTCATAAACAGACCCAATGACCTACCTTTTCAGCTGCCAGAGCCTTCTCGTCTGGCAGCACCTTTGGGAGGAAGGTTGGCGCTTTTCAAAGAAAATTGGAGTTTAATTACCCAAGACAGATGGGTATTGGATATCATACACCACGGTTACAGGTTTTATTTCCATACCTTGCCTCCTTTCAAAGGCATGCCAGACGTTCCTCCTCAACAAAGAATAGAGGCTCACAAGCAAATTTCTCTGTTACTCCAAATAGGGGCCATTCAGCCGGTCCCTATGCCAGAAGTGGGCCTAGGATTTTATTCTCGCCTGTTCCTAGTACCAAAGAAAGGGAACACGTGGAGACCAATTTTGGACTTATCTATCCTCAACACTTATCTGGACATTCCCAAGTTCAAAATGTTGACGTTACAGCAGCTTTTACCTCTGTTGGGCAAAGATCATTGGATGGTAACTTTGGATCTCAAGGAGGCTTATCTTCATGTTCCTATCAGACTGAGTTGCAGGAAGTATCTGCGTTTTCGAGCTGGGACTTCTCATTATCAGTTCTCTGCATTGCCCTTTGGCTTATCTACTGCGCCCAGAGTGTTCACGAAAGTTCTGGCTCCAGTGATAGCTTTCCTCAGGTTAAAAGGGATACAGATCTATCCTTATTTGGACGATTGCCTGATTCTGGCTCAAGGAAAGGACGAGCTTATTCATCATTTGGATTATGTGATAGCAGTGCTAAGATGCCTGGGGTATTCTGTGAACGAAATAAAGTCCAATCTAGTACCCTCTCAGGACATGTGCTTTCTGGGTGTGAGACTGAATACAGCATCCCAGATGGCCTTTTTGACCCCGGACAAACAAAAGAATCTTTCCCTTTACTTTCATCAGTTGTCTCATCAGTCCAGGCTGACTGCAAGGACAGTCCTTCAAGCCTTGGGGTTCATGGCATCTTGTATTCTGGTGCTTCCCAATGCCAAACTGCATATGAGGAAGCTACAGTGGTATCTCAAAAATGTGTGGACACAGCACTGCCAGGATTTGGACACTGTCATTCAAATAATACCTTGCATTCAAAAGGAATTGTTGTGGTGGGCTCAGGAATGTCACCTAAACAAGGGACTCTCTGTGACCCGGCCAGAGGCGAGTCAGATTCTAACGACAGATGCCTCAGACAAAGCTTGGGGAGCTCATCTGAATGGAAAGTGGATACAAGACAAGTGGCCTGCCAGACTACAACATCTACATATCAACTTGAAAGAGATGTTAGCAGTCCAGTTTGCATTAATAGCTTTCAAGGATTTACTTCTTCCAGGGCAGGTGTTGATTCTAACAGACAACACAACTGTCATGTGGTACATCAACAAGCAGGGCGGAACACATTCTTATCCTCTATGCAGGCAAGCAATGATTTTGTGGGAGACTGCTCTCAGTTTACAGCTAAATCTTCAGGCAAGGTTTCTGCCGGGAGCACAGAACTCCTTAGCAGATGTGTTGAGCAGACAAATTATGGATCCCCACGAGTGGAAATTGGATCCTCATGTATTTCAGAAATTGACAGTGTCATGGGGAACTCCAGACATAGATCTGTTCGCTTCTCCACTAAACCACCAGCTGCCAAAGTTTTGCACAAAAAGGTTTCATCCCACAGCTTGGAAAGTGGATGCTCTTTCTTTCAATTGGAGCAATCTTCATGTGTATGCCTTTCCGCCTCTGCCTCTCCTCCCAAAGGTACTACTGAAGGCCAGACAAGACAAGCCAAGGATGATTTTGATAGCTCCAGATTGGCCTCGACAGCATTGGTACCCATTATTGAGAAGCCTGGTACGGAAGCCTCCATGGTCTTTGCCTTCGATTCCACACCTGTTGTCTCAGGAGGACAGTCATTTGCTCAATGTCAAGCTTCACTCTCTGCACCTAACAGCCTGGCATATTCTGTTTTGAACCTTAGTGGGCCTCCACTTCCACAGCAAGTTTTGAATGTTATTTTGGAAGCTAGAAGGCCTAGTACAAGGAAAGTGTACTCAGATAAATGGAAGAGATTTTTATTTTGGAGTGCAGCAAAAGATTTTGATGTTTCTGAGCCTAATTTAAGTGTGGCTCTTCAATATCTTACTGAGTTACTGGACAAAGGTTTGTCCTTCTCTTCTATTAAGGTTCATGCTGCAGCAATTTCGGCTCACTGTGATTGTGACCCACCATTGTTTTCTCATCCTTTGTTCAAGCAATTTCTTAGAGGGGCAAAGAATATAACACCCCCACGAAGAGCTCCTACTCCTGCTTGGGATCTCAATTTTGTGTTGGAGAAACTCACTCTACAACCTTGTGAGCCTGCAGCCACTACTGAATTAAAGTTTTTATCATGGAAGACTGCTTTTTTGTTGGCTATTACCTCTGCAAGAAGGGTTTCTGAGTTGCAGGCCCTTATGGCGGTTGAGCCTTTCTTAATTTTCCATAAGGATAGGGTATCTTTACGTACTAATCCTTCCTTTATGCCTAAAGTGGTTTCTAGTGTGGCTTTAAACCAAACTATTCATTTGCCTACTTTTTATGCAAATCCCCAAAATAAAGGGGAAAAGATTTTGCACACTTTAGATGTACACAGGCAGTTGCGATATTATTTGGACAGAACTAAGGGGTTCAGGCAGTCTCAGCAGTTATTTGTTTCTTTTGCTTTGAGTTCTCAGGGCAAGCCTGTGTCAAAACAAACTATTTCTAAGTGGATTGGGTTTTGCATTGCTTTCTGTTATTCCCATCATGGCAAGGAGATTCCAGCTGGGATTAGGCCTCATTCCACTAGGGCTACTGCCACTTGACAGCTTTTTGAGGGGTGGCAACTAAGGATATTTTGGAGGCAGCTACTTGGAGTTCAGTGCATACTTTCTCTAGGCATTATCACCTACCACTTTACTCTAAATCCAGGGCTGGTTTTGCCACTGCTGTTTTGCAGGGCATTCTGGCAGCTCCTGCTTCCTTATAGTTTGGCCATCCTCCCTTACCTCTGCTTTGGGATTCTACCCAAGTGTAAGGACTGCAGCAATGTGAGATGAAGAACATAGTACAGTTTTGTACCTACCATAAATGTAGATGTTCGAAGATCCACATTGCTGCAGTCCAATTTACCCTCCCTCCTTCCCCTCTGTAGTTAGAGGCGGTTGTGTGGGTTGGGTTGTCAATATGGTGTATATTGTTTATATTGTACATATTTTTAGTGCTAGCATGGTTGGTTGTTTGTTTGCTGTCTTTTGGTTTTGACCTTTATTTTTAGGGTCTTCTGACATCTGGGGCAAGAAAAGACTGAGGATATGACGTCGGTCATGCGCATTTGTACCCTGACGTCCTGATGTCAGTCAAATGCGCCTTGACCGACGTCAGCCTTATACTTTGATATTCGGGCCGACCGAGGACAGCGGACTACCCAAGTGTAAGGACTGCAGCAATGTGGATCTTCGAACATCTACATTTATGGTAGGTACAAAACTGTACTTTTTGCTATCATGCCTTATTGGGTCAATAAAAGGGGCTGGTTGTGAGATGTGTATTGGATGTAGGTGTTGTTTTATAGATGTGCAGAGGGTTTTGTGTTTGTTATTGTGTAGTTGTTGAGAGTTTGTGCGTACTTTTTTTGTCATGCAGTTTCTTAACTTCCTAACAGGGCTCCCTATTGAAATACCACTACTCCCAGTACTAACAGGTTGAAAAAAATGCTTAAAACACAGGAGAAAAACGAATCTTGCAAATTTCCTTTCTCCTTTAAATTTCTTTTAGCAGGGGGCAGGCTCCCTCTGCCATGTGGGGGACAGGCCCCTAACCCCCCTGAACTTATATATATCAACTCCGAGATTGCCATACCTAAGAGAAAAGGGAATGTTGCAATAAATGGCATCTTGGACTTAGTATATATAAGTTCATAGGTTCATAGATTAGTACTAAGCTAACTGCCCTTGCGAGCCATTTTAAGCCTAGCCAATTACCCCTTGTGAGGCTCAAACCCTGCACCTTGTGTTTGTAAGGCAAAACCTTAACCATTAGGCCACCCTCCCTGTTCTTTCTGCCATTTAGGCTTTATATTTTGGGACTCAGCCTAGTGGGTTCCAATATTTAAAATGGTTGCCACCCCATACTTTATGTCACCTTTGGATGATGCTGTATCTGAATATGTGTGATTTGTTTTCTGCCCATAATTTTCAGGCCTTTCCTCCTTAATTCATGGCTTGTTTTGTTTCTCTAGTCAGCCAAGGTCTAAACTGGTATTGATACTTTCTCTTCTAAGTGGAGCTATTTCATTTAGAATTACTTGAAATATTCTAATGAATTGATATACAGTATTGTGTAAAGGTAGTAGTTTAAGGGGTTCCATTTACATGACTTTAAGTTATTAATGAGTATCCCTCTTTGAACAAAATTGAGGTTTCTTTCTTGGTTGTAACATTGCTGCTTAAGTATATTCTTACAGTTTCTTATAATGAAAGGAGGTCAGTGATTAATTATTAAGAGAATCAGGCAAAGTTCCTAAGGCAATGATATTGTTAGAGAGGATCCACTCAAAATATTGGCTACAGGTTGTTTTATTCAGCTGAACTGGTGTACTGGTGATTTGAATTACATCATACAAGTTTATGGTGTTTATGGAGAAGTCAGGATTTAGTGTAACCCACTCAATGTTTAGGTCACCTTGTGCAAACTGGTTCTTGAGAGATGTTAGTAGTTTTCCAGCAGAAAAGTTCTTCAGCAATGTTAACATTACTGCCTGGAGGAAGATAGGATGCATTGTTAAATTTAGGGGGGGGGGGGTTGACTGAGGCTGGAGATAGTACTGAGGTGTCAACTCCTCCAGCTTTCTTCTTTTTCCTGTCAGTTTTAAGGATGCTGTATCTAGGGGTTGTGATTTCTTTGTCTTTTATATCTTATTTCAGTCATGTCTCAGTGACAGCTACTATGTGTGGAAGGTGAAAAGCTCTCCAAACTTGGAATTCTGATATTTTACTGCAGTTGTTTTGAGATTTATATTAAGAAGATGAAGGCCAGTGAGTTTGAGGAGTGTTTGACAGTACAAATGTTTGCAGGTTTTGAAGGATATGAATTTTGTTTGGGTGGTTAGATGGAGCTGGGTTGGGGTGGGCACCTCTACATAATTTTAGGGTTAGTGTTTTGTTGAGATACTGACAGAGCCATTTGCTTTTAAGATTTAAGCCTAACTAACTAACTTATGGTATGGGGAGTTCAGGCAGTGGCATTTATTTTTGAAAAGGTTGATAGAAGAGTTATAGTGTAAGCCAGAGGATATGGTGATATTGTTGTAGATTGCCGTAAGAGCCTGAGTGTGACGGGTAGTGGAAGGCTGTTAATGACGTTAGGGGGGAGATGATGGGATGTAGTATGTGTTGGCAGAGTGAGGGATAATGTAGTGAGTGTATGCAACAGAAGCATTGTAAGTGAATATAGGAAGGTATTAAGTCAGAGGAGTTGGTGATGTGAAGAAGTGAGTATTCAGAATATTGGGAGTTATGGAAGGTAAATGCTGTGTCTACATAATTCTCAAATTGGTATTGTTTATGAGGTATGGGATGAAATGAGAGTGTTATCTAAATGCTATGTATTATGAATTGGTGTATGGATTTATAAGTGGAAGAAAGTAACTAGTTGGTAAGTGAAAAAAGTGGAGAAAATGGTTGTGGAGTTTAAATGGTAAAAGTGACTTATGTTAGGATGAGGTAGGTTTAATAGGCTAGATGCAGTTGTAGGAGGGGTGTGATAGTAATATTAACTGATAGTCGAGATAGATTTAATAAGATGGATGTAGTTGTAGAAGTTGTGAAAATGATACAGATTGATAGACAAACTAGATTTAATGGAATAGCTGTAGTTGTAAGAAGGGGTATGAAAGTAATAGAGATGAGGAGAGAAGTGTAGGTGGGTAGTAGAAGAAGACATTACGGTTAACAGGGGACTAAATTAAAAGACCAAAGAGGTGTTTCGGTGAACACTGCTTGGTCGACACATAATGAGTGAACGCACTAAAGCACGAACGCTCAAAACAGTGATTTCTTTCCCTGGGAAAGAAATCACTTGGCCATCCCCGTGTGTTGGCCCCTTTCCTCACTGTAGTGCAATCACAGAGTTGGTATATTTAGTTAGGGGGGGGTGGGGGCACAGCCCCCCACATTGGAGGGTGTGGGGGTCAAAGCCCACATGGTGTTATGTTTTAAAGTGTGTGTGTGTGTGTTTGTGCTAGCAGTTTCCCATGGAAAGAAACCGCTGTTTTGAGCGTTCGCACTTTAGTGCGTTTGCTCATTATGTGTCAACCAAAAGGTGTTCGTTGAAGCCCATTTCTTCGGTCTTTTAATATAGACCCGGTTAAGAGGGTGAAGGAGAGTAGGGTTAATGAAGTTGTGGTGCAGAGGAAGTATGGTGTGGTGAAGGGGAGAAAGGTAGGTAGTTTGTGTGAAAAGAGATGAGGCAGCCTGAAGATAGTCTAGAGGATTGGTTGACTTTTGTGGGGGGTTGGTATGTGGGGATTGGAAGGAAGATTATTAAGCAGTTGATATTAAGTGGCTGTGGTGGAGTAGGTGGAGTTTGATATGCGTAAGACTGGGTGTGGTAATTGGAGGTAGGACAAGAGAGCAGAGTGAGCCCGAGCATGTTTAATAGTAATTAATCTGTTGCCTCTAATCCATCTATATTTTTCCTCACTACTTTCCTTCGTCTGAATGAATAGCCCATCTCTACTCCATTTGTCACTTCCAAACTCCTACTTAAGGTAAAAATAACTCTGCTGCTGGGATGATAAATCCAGTCAGAAACTGGACAGAGCTGTTTTTCCTTTATGTCAGTATGCCTGATTTACATAGCAAGCCATTTGCATTGCATAGTATTTTCTGATGTTCACAGAACAGCTCTCTGATAAAAAAGTAATAAATGTGGTGCCACTAACTATTGACTTTCAGCTTTCTTATATCCTTGCTATCGTCTAGGAGATCACTAACAAATATGGATGAAAACAAATCACTACTTTTCCCAGAATTGTTTCAGTTTGCAGCAGAACACAGGATAGTTTCTGAATGGATCAGTGCATTCATACATTTTACAATTACTGTAAAGTCTACTGTATATTGTGGACTCTTAAATCAGTCTGCTTTCATTACTCTTCCCCAAACGTTTGACCCTGTACCATTGAGGTCACTGGTGGCAAATGTTGCCTCACTAGTTGTAACCATGTGATAGATTGATAGCTATCTAGTCGGTCTGTGTTGGTCATAGGGTCTGCAGCTGTGGGAGTGTCTGGACTCAAGGGGGACATACACAGGATGGGCCCAAGTCATAGGGAGTCATTGGGCATAGACTGTTGCAGATGCACCATCAGTACCAGCTACTAGCACACAGCCTGACACCACTGATCATGGGTGGAGACATTCTTTGACTCTATCCATGGCATGCTTTTTCAAGATGGTCCAGCAATGTCCCAAAGCACAGCTTCATCCCTGCCAGGAGATGAATCCAGCTCCAGCACAGCTGTCTGGCACAGTCCACAGTGACTATCTGCATCATGGCCCATATCTTCCATTATCTTCTCCTGTATCGGTTCTCTGCTCCGATAGTACTGGCATGTCACATACAGCATACCTTGGTATAGTGATAGCTGGATGCACTGCCTGTTTTTGCAGACCTTGTTAGTGTAGCATAGCACACATTACAAATATTCTGTTGCATATCTGCAGATGATATTGTAGTGCCTCATCTGAAATTACTAAAAAGTAGAATCCACACTTTTGAAATCCAAAGGATAATTTAATTTTTTAACTTCTCCAACCTTAAAATCTGGTGAACATCCAGAATGTTGTTTTACTTATAGACCAGACTTGTTACTAAATTTTGATTATAAATATTTACCTCGGATTTCCCTAGTAGATTAAAAATTATTGTTAATTACTTCATTCATAAAGATCAGTCAGGTTTTACAGTTAACAGGCAAATTCAGTATAATATGAAAAGAATTTTAACAATTATTGATCTTGCTCATAAAATTAAGTCTAATTTAATTGTAATTAGTTTAGATATTGAAAAGGCCTTTGAATCTGTTGATTGGCCTTATCTCTTTAAATCTCTTAAAGCATTTGGATTTCTTGACAATTATATCTCATTCTTTAAAAATATGTAATTGTACAACCTGTATAAAAAACTGGTCCTTTTATTTCTCTAAAGACACCACACAAGGTTGTCCTTTTTCACCTTTTTTATTTGCATTAGCTTCTTTTTCTTTTGGCTATTCCCATTAGGGGTTGCCACAGCAGATCATCTGTTTCCATTTCTTCTTGTCCTCTGCATCTTGCTCTGTCACACCAACCAACTGCATGTCCTCTCTCATCACATCCATAAACCTTATCTTAGGCCTTCCTCTTTTCCTCTTACCTGGCAGCTTCATCCTTAGCATCCTTTTCCAAATATACCCAGCATCCCTTCTCAGCACATGTCCAAACCAATGCAATCTCGCCTCTCTGGCTTTGTCTCCAAACCGTCCAACCTGGCTGACCCTCTAATATACTTATTCCTAATCCTGTCTGCCCTCATTACACCCAGTGCAAATCTTAACATCTTTAACTTTGCCACATCCAGCTCTGACTCCTGCCTTTTTGTCAGTGCCACTGTCTCCAACCCATATAACATAGCTGGTCTCACTACCCTCTTGTAGACCTCCCCTTTCACTCTTACTGCTACTCGTCTGTCACAAATCACTCATGACACTCTTCTCAACCCACTCCACCCTGCCTGCACTCTCTTCTTCACCTCTCTTCCACACTCGCCATTATTCTGAACTGTTGATCCCAAGTATTTAAACTCATCCACATTCGCCAACTCTACTCCCTGCATCCTCACCATTCCTCTATCCTCCCTCTCATTCACACACATATATTCTGTCTTAGTCCTGCTGACCTTCATTCCTCTCCTCTCTAGAGCATATTTCCACCTCTCCATGGTCTCCTCAACCTGTTCCCTGCTCTCACTACATATCAGAATCTCATCTGCAAACATCATAGTCCACGGGGACTCCTATCTGATCACGTCTGTCAACCTGTCCATCACTACTGCAAATAAGAAAGGACTCAGAGCTGATCCTTGATGTAATCCCACCTCCACCTTAAACGCATCTGTCACTCCCAGTGCAGATCTCATCACTGTCACACTACTGTACATATCCTGTACCACTCTTCCATACTTCTGTGCCACTCCCGACTTCCTCATTCAGTACCATAACTCCTCTCTAGGCACCTTGTCATGTGCTTTCTCTAAGTCCACAAAGACACAATGCAACTCCTTCTGACCTTCTCTGTACTTATGCATCAACACTCTCAGAGCAAACATCGCATCTATAGTGCTCTTTCCTGGTATGAAAACATACTGCTGATCACTAATCATCACCTCCCTTCTTAACCTAGCTTCTACTACTCTTTCCCATAATTTCATGCTGTTACTGATCACTTTTATCCCCCTGTAGTTACTACAGCTCTGCACATCACCCTTATTCTTAAAAATCGGCACCAAAACACTTTTTCTCCACTCCTCAGGCGTCCTTTCACTTTTCAAGATTTCATTAAACAATCTGGTTAAAAAATTCCACTGCCATTTCTCCTAAACACCTCCAAGCTTCCACAGGTATGTCATCTGGACCAACAGCCTTTCCATTTTTCATCCTCTTCATTGCTATCCTTACTTCCTCCTTGCTAGTCCGTTGCACTTCCTGATTCACTATCCCCACATCATCCAACCTTCTCTCTCTCTCATTCTCTTCATTCATCAGCCTCTCAAAGTACTCTTTCCATCTGTTCAACACATTCTCCTCGCTAGTGAGTACGTTTCCCTCATTGTCCTTTATCATCCTTACCTGCTGCACATCTTTCCTAGCTCAGTCCCTCTGTCTAGCCAATCGGTACAGGTCCTTTTCTCCCTCCTCAGTGTCCATCATTTCATACAGCTCTCCATACGCCTTATCCTTAGCCTTTGCCACCTCTCTCTTTGCCATGCACCTCATCTCCTTATACTCCTGTCTACTTTCTTCATCTCTCTGACAATCCCACTTCTTCTTCAACAACCTATTTCTCTGTATACTCTCCTGTATTTCCTCATTCCACCACCAGGTCGCCTTTCCTCCTTCCTCTGTCCAGATGTCACACCAAGCACCTTTCTAGCAGTCTCCCTTAGTAGCTCTGCTGTAGTTACCCAGCTGTTCGGTAACTCTTCACTGCCACCCAGTGCGCATCTTAACTCTTCTCTGAACTCCACCTCACAATCACCCTTGTTCAATTTCCACCATTTGATCCTTGGTGCTGCCCTCACACTCCTCCTCCTCTTCTTGATCACCAACATCATTCTACAGGCCACCATTCTCTTCTGCCTAACTACGCTTTCCCCTGTCACCACTTTACAGTCCCCAGTCTCCTTCAAACTAGCCCTCCTGCACAGGATATAATCCACCTGTGTGCATCTCCCTCCACTCTTGTATGTCACCCTATGCTCCTCCCTCTTGTTAAAATACATTCACCACAGCCATGTCCATCCATTTTGCAAAATCCATTACCATCTGACCTTCTGCATTCCTTTCCTTAATACCATACCTACCCATCACTTCCTTATCTCCTCTGTTCCCTTCACCAACATGCCCATTGAAATCCGTTCCAATCACCACTCTCTCACCCTTGGGTACAGTCATCACCACTTCATCCAACTCACTCCAAAATTTTTCTTTCTCATCCATCACACACCCAACTTGCAGAGCATATGCACTAACAACATTCATCATTAGATTATCAATTTCCAGCTTCATAAACATCACTCTGACACTCTTTTCACCTCCAAAACACTCTTGGCATATTGTTCCTTCAGGATAACCCCTACCCCATTTCTCCTCCCATCCACACCATGATAGAACAATTTGAACCCGCCTCCAATACACCTGGCCTTACTTCCCCTCCACCTGGTCTCTTGCACACACAATATATCAACCTTCCTTCTGTCCAACATATCAGCTAGGTCTCTTCCTATACCAGTCATACTGCCAACATTCAAAGTTCCTACCCTCACTACCACACTCCTAACATTCCTCCTCTCTTTCTGCTTTCGGGCATGTCTTCCCCCTCTTCTTCTCCTTCTCCTCCTTCGGCCAACAGTAGCCCAAATTCTGCCAGCACCCTGACGGCTAACAGTACTGGTGGCGGTCGTTGTTAACCAGGGCCTCGACCGATTCGGTATGTAAATCTGTATTGTTTTCTGCATATCTCATTTGGCAAATGTTTTACGCCGGATGGCCTTCCTGACGCTGCCCTCCCCTTTTATCCGAGCTTGGGACTGGCATGAAGAAATGCACTGGCTTGTGCATCCCCAGTGGCTGGCATTAGCAATAGAATATTTTGCTAATTTTATAAGAGATAGTGATAACATAAAAGTTTTTAATCTGTGTAATGCTTGCTCATCTAAAATTGTATTCTATGCTGATAAAATACTCTTATCTATCAGAGATTTTAATAATACATTTAAGGATTTATTTGATCTAACTGTTTTGAAAAAAAAAACAGAATTTGCAGTTTAACAATGATAAGACTGAATTTTTAACCATCGAATCTGACATTTTTAGCAGATATTTGTGATAATTTAAATCTTAACTTAGTAAAATCTAGTATGAAATACACATGTATTTAATGATAATCTTGGCATGATTGCAGCTCAGATGGTGTAGTGGTACATTGCTCTGACTATAGTGTACAGGGTCGTGTGGTTGAGACTTGGCAGGGCTGATTATTTGAACCTATGAAAAGACTGAAAGCCCTGTCGCTGTACTCTGTGTCCTACAGGATGCTGAGAGGCAACTTGTGCCTGGCCTACAAAGCGTCTCTGACCTTGCCTTAATGGAAATGCTGCACATCTGCAAATCAAATGAGTCAGGAGTCACTCGCTCCAGGGATCTCAACCTAGCCTGTGACATTAACAGAACATGTTGGAGAGACAGCTATATCTCCCAGAGATTGCTGCGCCTCTAGAATAAACTCCCAATTCACGTGAAGCAGAGCTCCTCAATAACCCTATTCAAGCACAACCCAGACAATTGGATGAGAGACTGTAAATTTACCCCAGGGGTGGTACTTATGTCCTTCATGGACAAGGGCACTTGGTGCTGATCATAGACTCTCTGTGAGAATAACAACCATCTAACAAAGGTAATTTCGGGAACGTGGGTATAACATGGCTAGGGTTGTAAAGGCACTAGGACCATTAGCCTAGTAACCTCCTATGAACCTGTAAAAGATAGTTCAGGAGTTATTTCTATTTCATCAAAATTGAATTCTTTGTCCTTCTCATTTGAAGAAATATTACATTTCAGTAATATGGTACTTCTTTCCTAAAATTATACATGTGTAAAAAAAATATAAATATATATATATATATATATATATATATATATATATATATATATATATATATATATATATATATATATATATATATATATATATATATATATATATATATATATATATATATACACACACACACACACACACACACACACACACACACACACACACACACACACACACACACACACACACAATATTACAGTAATGCTTGGAAGGAAGTCACTAAAAGGTCATCCATTATTAAAATTCTTATGATTTCCATTAAAATTCAGTTCTGCTTATCTGAACCATATCAGAACCTGGAAAAATGGGGGTATAGGTTTGGTTTCCCTGATACTGAGTCATATTATATTCAAGCTTTCTTATTAAAAACTATTCTGTATTGGTTGGACAAAAACTATCAATGGAAATTAATTCCTTCTCACATTAGTAGTCATATTTTAATTAAATCTAATACCACTGCTTTAGAGGTTATAGATAATAACATGGTTTGGCTTATAAATAATTTCAATGGAAATTTAAATACAGTAACTAATTCAAATTATATTAATATTATTCTAAAATATCTCAGAAATTTCACCTGTAGAAACTGTTGTTTAAAAATTTTCTTCTACATACTTTCTGTTGCTTATATTTCTGATTACTTTGAATCAAATATAGATACTAAAATGTTATTAAAAATAATAATTTACTGTTGTGACCACAATGTTTGAGAAATATTACATTTAGTTTCAGCAGACAGTATTCTGGCTAGCTTTGATTTAGGCAAATCAACTTGGATTTTTAAGTAATAATATCAAGTTAATTATACAGGGGAAAATAAATCTGATGTCTTCCTTGGAAAAAGTCACAGTTTCCCAAATTATGGAATTATTTTTTTCTCTGGTTATGAATAGTAATGGAGAAATGAATCTTTCTTTATCAAAATTTTGTGAATTAACAGCCACTTCAGTGGCATAGAGGGATAAAGCCCTGACTATAGCCAGGCCAATCTGGGCTTGATTAGTGGCTCTAGTGACTCATGGAACAGCAAGAAAATATTGGACATACCATTCTAGGTGGAAAGGTGCTTGCTGATACGCTTCCTAAGGGGAGCATGGTCCAACAAGGGGAATCACCCTCAGATGTAAACAAGCATGGTGGGTGGAGAAGGGGAAGTGGATAGGTCATAAAAAAGTCCTCCCCTGGATGGAACAGAGGAACTGAACCTCCAGGACACCCTCAGGATCCACAACTGTCCCCAGTAAAAACTGAGAAAACTCATAGGGGTTGGAGAGTAGCTGGTAGACCTGGTGCAGATCTAAGATGCTTGGGGCCTGCTGGTAACAATGAGGTCTGAGGGAATCAAACAAACAAACAAAAACCTTTATAAATTAATTCTAGAGCTAGAGCTCACAATCAGTGTAAAAGTTTGGTACTTCATTGATCAATATAATTTGCTTGATCTCAATAATGAAATGTGTGTTAATTGTATGTTTTGGTGTCTGTGTGCTTTGGTTGGAGATTAACCGGAGAGTCTGGTTGATAGTGTGGTGAAGCTTTGCTTGATAGCTGTCGTTGCTTCGTGTTGTGTATGCGAGTTTTTTTTTTTTCTCATCTCTCTCGGTATAGAGGGAGTCTTGAGACATTGCCTTATATGTAGTTAAGTAATGTTTTACTCACTATTTCCTGCGGAACTTTGAAAGCTTTATCTTCATGATGAGCTCGAGACTGTGGTATCCATCGCGGCTGGAAAGCTCGGAGCTTTCTTAAAACGTCATCATGAAGGCGTCGGAAGTAAATTGATCTTCTGATCCTCACCGGGAAGCTACTGAATCTAATTTGTTTCCTCATACAGCATACGGAAAGAAGATATAACTAGATTACTACTTTCAAATTATTGTAAGGCATTGTATGCAATAATCTCTTAAATAAATAGGGATTATACTACGCATGTAGCTTAAATACATTTTCTGATCATCATAGGTATTCTTGAGCCTTATGTATTTATATACGAATAGTATTCTCATAAAATATTTGCTTTATGTATGCCAGAGGTGCCGATATCTTGATGAGAAATACTAGTTGTGATGTGTGCATTTTTGGAAGATTTAATAACGCTACAAGCTGTTTATATACTTGTGTTACATGTACATTTTTTATAACTATTGACTTGCTGAGAAAATATTCATGAAGCATTTAACAAAATGTTAAATGTATAGATTTATATAACAGGTTATCTCAGTTATTTTATGAATGCATTTGTGTAATAGGCTGATAGGGATGTACCACATAGGCAGCAGTAATATTGCAAGGACAGGTGCATTAAAAATAGTTAGATCTGTTTATCATTAGAAAATGTGAAATTTTCATCTTTTGTTTTGTTAATGAACTAGCTTTTCAAAATTCAAAGACAGTATAAGCTATACTTGAATAATAAAAAGTTCATTATATTTAAATAAGGCTTTTATATAGTATACAGGAGCTATTTAAGCACCTTGCTTCTTTGAACTAATATGTCCTTTTCACTAGTTTTCAGTATGGTGATGGACCCTTTGAGGTAACTCAAATTAATGCAATGAATGGAAGATCAGACTTTTAAGGTTTATTGGTCACTCTTCTATGAGAGACTGCACCGGGGTGTTTGGTTATAAGAAAACTAGCAGGATGTTGTTGGTTTCACTTCTTGATGAGTAATCACTATATTTGGTTTCTGGCAAAGAAATGCAGTGTTCATTTCTTTCAGAACAATCAGTATGTTAGTTGATTGTTAGTAAAATCACTTTTATTAGCATCTTATTTATTAGCTGCCAATGTTAGTGGTTATTGAAGGCCCTTAGGTGATTCATTTACAACTATGTTCCATTTAGCTGATCACCTATGGCAGTACTATATATCACACTTCAGCCTTTATTAACCAAATTTCGGTAATAAAAGAATGCCATAGTCTCTTTTTAAGGTTCTTATCAAATGTGATTACTTTAAAACAGAAGAGTGAACTAATAGATCATAGTAGTTCTTAATAACCTACTAACTAATGTAAGAAAATTCTGTACTTTATTCCTAAGATGTAGCTGTCATCAATTTACTGATTGACACAACATTATATCTATATATTTGGTTCATACAAAAAATTGTTTATGATATTGATGAGAAGCCTTATTTTTATAGTTATGAATATAGACATTTAGGCAGGTGCTGATTGGATGCTGCTTTTGATAGGAGGTCGTTTTGAGTGACTGATGTCATTCGAGTTAGGAGTTTTAAACTCCAGAGGGATTCGGGTCGGTTATTTTGTTTCATGTTTATGTTATAAATATTTTCTAATAACTTTTCAGACGTTCATATCTTATGTAGTAGGAAACAACCTTAATTTTAAGAATATGATAATCTTACACTATGTTTGTTGTAATGATCATAATAGTATTCCTATTAGATATATTATTGTGTATTTCTTAGATCAGTATGTTTATATTTACATCATTTCATTTTCAATGACTACACAAAAAGGTATATCAGTTAACATTAATTGTTTAAATAATCCTAATAAAAGGAGGAATTTAACTAGATATCTTAAGTTACATAAATCCCAGTTAGTATTTTTACAAGAAACTCACTTAATAACAGAGGATATATTCAGACTTGAATCTAAAACATATAAGGTTTTATTAAGTTCTGAACATACTAAGAAAAAGTGAGGAGTAGCTATCCTATGGAACAGCATAATGCCTTTTCCTAAAATAATAGATACATATAAGGATAATAAAGGAATGTTTTGTGCAGTCACCATAGAAACAAACAGTGAAATTTTCACATTGATTAACATATATTGGATCCCAAGGATAGGGATAAACACAGTGAAACAACATCTAGATCAAATTGTACTATTCTCTAAAGTGAACATTATTTTGGCTAGATTACAAAGACTCTAGTACTAATGAGAAGAGAAGAATATCTACATCATCTAAATTATTAAAAGACTTTTCAGATACTTATTTTTTGAAAGATATAAATTATTTTGCAGATATTACTTCTTTGTTTTACACCTTTTTTTCTCATAGACATAACTCATACTCGAGGATAGATAGAGTTTTTATTTCTAATAATTTAACAGATTCCTTAAAGAAATCAGCAGTGATTTCATGTCCTTTATCAGATCATAATTTTATAATTTTTGAAGTGGTAGTCAGTCCAAATTTTAATATTCATATAAAAAGGTTCCCAGCTTATATCACAAAATTAAAAGATTTTAATGATTTAATTTCTACAGAAGTACAGATTTTTTTGAACTTAACAATACTAATGATATATCAGAAGTTTACATATGGGATGCCCTAAAAGCTTATCTGTATGGTAGGATATTGAATTGGAACAACAACAAAAAAGAAAGCTTGGGATAAAGAGCTGCAAGATATACAGTGTAAATTAGATACTTTAACACTTAGTAATATGGGTGATAAAGATATATCAGATAAAAGAAAAGAAATAAATGTTAAATAATAAATATCTAGAAATATTAAAACATAAAACTATGATCAATATAGAAAAATTCAAGTTTATAAATTTCTCTTCTAACCCTAAATCCTTAAAATTCTTGCTAATAAAATGAAAAGATTAAATAGATTTAATCATATTAATGAAATATTCTCCCCTAAAAAAGGAAAAATAGTATCAGAAATTCATAATATATTAACTGAATTTAGAAAGTTTTTTATAAACATCAACCAAACCACTACTGAAATTAACTCAAAAGAGGAAATAAAAACATTTATTAATAAATACACTAAAACAAAACTTTCTGAGGAACAAGGGAGTCCCATTGATAAACAAATATCTTTCAAATAACTTCAAACTCACATTACCAAATTAAAGCAAAATAAAACACCAGGTAATGACGGCATCATTCCAGAAATTTACAAAGTACTACCTATAAATGCTCTAAAATTGCTTTATAAAGTATTTAATCTTGTTCAGGACAAAAACATAATTCCACCTTCTTGGAAATACACTTTTATTTCTCCTATTTTAAAATCTAACAAAGACCCCTCTAAGTGTACCTCCTATAGACCCATCTCCCTATTAAACACTGATTACAAATTATTTATGTCCATTTATGCAGAAAGGCTTAAACACTTTTACCCAAATTAGTTGATAGTGATCAAATGGGGTTTATAATAAAGAGAACTTCATATGATAACATTAAAAGAATATTAACTTTAATTGATTTGTTGAAAAATCTTAAAAACAAATTTAACCCTAGTTAGTTTAGATATAAATTGTGCTTTCAACTCAGTTACATGGGAATAACTGTTCACTCTATTAAAGGAATTAAATTTCTCCAATAATTGTATCAATCTTATCACTCTGTTATATGAAGGTAGCCAAGCTTATGTTAAAACTGGTACTAGTATATCTCAAAATATACTAATAGTAAACGGTACTAAGCAAGGGTGTCCTTTATCCCCTCTTTTATTTTCATTAGTTATGGAACCATGGGCAAATTTAATAAGATATGATACAGATATTGAAGGATACAAATTAAACCCCACTATATCATCTACAATACAAATGTTTGCAGATGACATATTGATTACTCTTGGGAGTAGAAGGAAATCTATGCAAAAACTTTTTAAAAACATGGAATATTTTCAAAAGAAATTCTGGCTTTACTTTTAATAATAAGAAAACACAAAGTCTTTTAACAGGTTAAAAAATACAATATACCTGATGAATATAATGAATATATAGCTCAGTCTCAATAAATAGCACATTTAGGTATAATTATTACTAACAATATTAAAGATACCATTCAAATAAATTATAATAAAAGTCTATTACAGATAGAAAATTTAATAAATAAATGGAACAAATTACCCTTTTCTATGGACGATAAAGTTTTAATACTAAAGATGATCCTTCTCCCCAAAATCTTATATATAATTCAATCTTTATCTATACCTCCTTCTTACCAAATTATTAAAAAATTTAATTCAATGATTCAGAAATTTTTGTGGTTACCAAATAAGCCAAGGATTGCATTAACATATCATATGTATAATTGAAATAATGGGGGTATAGCCTTACCAAATTTAGAAATGTATTTAATTTCATCATTATTCAATACAATCTCTCATCTCATTGATGTGGAATACACTGTTAAGTAGAAAGAGTTTATAGAGGTGTTGTCACAAAATACCAAAGATATAAACAGTTCCTATAAGCTAAATATAAGTAATAATCCATTTATTTGGAGGTTAAAAGATTATATTTCTGAATTTTTTTCTCTGAGTTTTAACTCTAAGTATATAGTTTTTCTTTTAAAATCATTTAAAAATTCTATATTTAAATATAATATCTGTAAGGATTGGCTTTTTTACTCTTCCCTATAGTCTACACACACAGATCTATTTTCTCTTCAGATTATACAAAAATGTTTATATTTCAGCAAAAGCATTTAATATTTTGGCACCAAATGATGATAAATAATGAGATAAAATCCAATAGTTTACTCTTGTAAGAGTATACACTTGATAATTGTTTATGGTTAGAGCTTCAAGAAGCTAGACAATATGTATTAAATGAATTGGATTCTATGTCGCCTATAATTAGGGAAAATAATCCCAAGCTAATACAATATATGATTTTATCAGTTTTGCATAAATCTCCTGCTAATAACAAGTTATCAAACATTTATAGGGCAACTAAATGTGATTTAGATACACATTCAGATAATTATTGGAAATATTTTTCTTTAATTAATAATAATCCCCCTTCTGAGAAAGACAAACTGAATATTTTACAATCAGCAAGTATGACTACTTCTTCTTTAAAATGGAAATTATTCACATGGAGATTTTCAAATAGATCATTTATCACTCCTCATAATATAAGTATATTTTCTAAAAAGAATATAACATGTTGGAGATGTAATATTGAATTGAATGCTGACTGGTCTCATGTTTTATAATTGCATATATTTAAGAAAATTTTGGGATGATATCAATAATTTGTTGCAAACAATTTTTACTGATAATTTCTTTATATCTAAATCACTTGTTTTATTTAATACTCCTGTTCCTGATTGTGTAAAAGAGATTAAGTACCCTCTTGTTTGGTCTATACTATCTGTAGCTAGAAAAACAATCACTAAGAATTGGAAATCTAGTACAGCACCTACATTTTTGGAATTTAAAAATATACTCCTTGAAATGTGTAATTTGAAAATGTTAACTATTAAATCTAGATCATCTAGGAATACTAACTACATTGTATAATTCATGGAATATCATCTATGAACTTCTAGAAAATAGTTTATTAATTTATGTAAACAGATGATTTTTATTAATCCTACAGCTACATTAAGAAATATTTTTTTGCATGATGAACGTCTTTGTACATAGTTTAGTTACATTGGTTTATATATTAGAAGGTTTTTTTATTTTATTTTCTTGTTTTTTAACTTTAAAGAAAAGATGTTATAATTTCATGGAAATATTTGTTCATTTTAATAATTATTTAATTAAATTCTTTGAAAAAATAATGAAATGCATTTACACAGGTTCTTTCTTACATCGCATAAAAATGATAAAACTAAAGATATTTGTTCTGTATATATATATATATATATATATATATATATATATATATATATATATATATATATATTTGTGTGTGAAAAAAATAAAATTATTTGGAAAAAAAACCCCAAAGGAGCTTTCTACAGTGTTTTTTGTTTCAGCATGGGCTGAGCTGTATGGCAATTCCTCCATTGACTCAAAGTTGTGAATCAGAGTCATCATTGATGGCTGAAGGGCAAATACAGCATCATCTGCAGCACACAAGACAAAACATTGCAAGTGTCTTGATGTTCTTCATGTTTCACTGTTGCAGTCATTACATTTGGGTTATCTGCTTGCAGGTAGCCCTCAGTCGGCCTGATTAACAAAGTCTTGGGTCCTGCGTCGGTGGCTGTCCCTTCTTCCATGACGTCAGGTCATCAGGGGTATAAAACATGCAGCCGACACCATTACATCAGTCTTTCTTGCCACACGGTTTCCGAAGCAGAAGCAGTTCGCAAGTGCCCGTCGGCCGACTCCTGAAATTTTCATTTTCGAGTTTCAGAACCTAAGTCTTCAACTAAAGCTAAGTACCCCATTGGGGAAACTTATTCTTGCTCCTTACCGATGTCAGTAAAAGTTAATAATTGCATTACTTGTTCAAAGCAAATACCTCATAAAGATTTTCATTCGTACTGTATTCCTTGCCTAGGCCCTGACCACGACGTACCTTGCTGTTGGTTTTGTGCTTTATTTAACCAGCGCACTATCCATCGTCGGTATATTTTCGCTTCTAAATATTTCAGTTCTCGGTTTAATTATCCATAAATGTCATCGGTTAGCCAACCGACTATGGGGATTCTGAAAAAACGCAAAGATAAAGACAGAGACAGGCCGCTGAGGTCCAAAACTGCCAACAACGCTTCTCCTAAGCCAGTCGCCAGTTTGCCGGTACTCAGTGAGACACTTTCGCAGCCCCTGATACCCGCTACTTCTGATTCGCAGGCCTCTACTGAGACCCATTCGGAGTCCGGTATGCCGCGAGATGCTTCAACTATGGAACCCACAGATGTCTCTACCTTGGATGGGTCCCGAGCCGCTGTGCAGGCACCGGCTTCTGAGAGTGTATTCAGGCTTACGGACTTGCATATTAAACCGATGCCTCCTTCTTTACTTAGGCCTAAATCTTGATCCATTCCTAAAAACTGATGCCCAGGCCACATGCTCAGGCCTCTATGCCGAAAAAACACATGATAAGAATGACTGAAGATCTAATAACTCTAATCAGGGGTAGCCAATGCCCCCAACCCTTCTAAGAGGCCTAGGACTGAAGTTGATTTATGAATCTTCTGATTAGTAATCTGTTTTTTCAGATTCTTCTGATGATCTGGATTTCCCCTTATCTACTTATGAAGATTCTGATGCAGAGGACTCCATTCCCTCTGCTTCCCCTCCTGATGATTTTTCTTTTGGGGAAACCTTACATACTCTAAGGGAGCATTTCCACTGGGAAAGCCAGGATTTTTCTGATTCAAAAAAGAGGCTTAGGGATTTCCTTCTCCTACCTCAGCATAGGCCTTTAGCTATTCCTCCTGTACTAGACATTGTTGATGATGCTTTTTCGGAATCTAGTTTGGCCCCTGATTCCCTGCCTCCTGCTCCCAGAAAACCTGACAGATACTACAGGGTCACCGAGTCCCACACGTTCCTTTTTAAAACTCCTATTGCAGATCCAGAGACTATTTTACAGGGGACCAAGGGCATTAAGGCTTCTACTGCTAAAAATCCTACCCCTTCTGATAGAGACTCCAGGGTGCTGGATAGATGGGATAAGAAGGTTTACACTTCTGCAACTTTGGCCATTAGGGCTTTAAACTGTCAGTTTCATATGTTAAAGTATCAGCAACATGTTATTGGACTGCTTAAACAGAAAATGATGTTGATTCCTGACTGTGTGGAAAAATAAAGAATTACAGGATTTAATGTATTCTGCTGAACAAGTTGGAAAACATACTTTGCAATGTGGTTTTGATTCATTAGAGGCCTCTTGCAAGGCTGCGGTTACTGGGTCTGTGCTCAGAAGGCATGCTTGGCTTAAGGAGCAATCTTTGCCTGATCATGTAAAGCTAAATTGTTGGATGCTCCTTTAAATCAGGACCGCCTGTTTGACAACAAGGCTGAGGAAGTTCTTAAAAAGATGGAAGATAAAGCTAAATCTATGCAAACTGTTAAAGATTTTTTACAAGTTCAGCCTCCTAGATTTAGTAGGCACTGGCCATCTAAGCATTGGTCCTTTCCAGCCCCTTCCAGGTCTTCTCAAGCCAAACCCAGCCACAAGCAAAAACCCCAGGTTTCAGTCCCAGGGGACACACAGAACTAAGCAGCGGGGGTCCTCCACTTCCAAATCTGGGAATAATAAGACCTCCCCCTATGGTAAACTGTCTCAATGACTTCCTTTTAAAATTTCGAAGCAGTTATCAACTGACTGCCCCTTTGGGGGGAAAGATTGCTCTTCATGCAAAGATTTGGGAACTCATTACCCAGGACAAATGGGTTTTAAATGTAGTGTCCCAGGGATACAGATTTCACTTCCACACATTGCCAAAACCAAGCAGGTGGCCGGACCTACCCCCAAATCAGTGGGCAGAGGCCCCAAAACAAGTACTTTCTCTCTTAAGCATGGGGGCTATGCAACTGGTACCAGAAGAGGAAAAGGGACAAGGTTTCTACTCAAGACTTTTCCTGGTACCCAGAAAAGACAATTCATGGCTTCCTATCCTGGACCTGTCTACTCTAAACACCTTTTTGGAGATTCCAAAATTCAAGATGCTGACTCTTCACCAGTTACTTCCTATGCTAGGCAAAGATGCCTGGTTGGCAACACTAGATTGAAAAGAAGCACACCTGCACATCCCAATCAGGGAATCTTGCAGAAGATACCTACGCTTCAAAGCAGGCTGCATGCACTATCAGTTCTCTGCACTGCCCTTTGACTTATCTACTGCACCCATGGTATTCACAAAGTGCCTAGCTCCAGTTATTGCATTTTGCAGGCAAAGAAATATTCAAATATACCCATACCTGGACGATTGTCTAATTCAGGCAGAAAGCCAGGACATACTTTTGAATCATCTGGCCTTTGTACAAAGGGTTCTAACTTGTCTGGGGTACACCATAAATGAAAAGAAATCACACCTGGTACCCTGTCAACAAATTATATTCCTGGGAGCAAGCTTGAATACAACTTCCCAGATGACTTACCTCACGCCAGAGAAACAAATTAATTTGACAACCTACTTCAAACAAGTGGCCGCAAAAAAAAACTGCTATCTGCAAGACAAATACTGCAATCCTTGGGGTTCATGGCCTTCTGCATTCTTCTAATTCCATATGCAAGACTGCATATGAGGAAACTACAGTGGTATCAACATTCTCAAGACCTAGAAAGAATGATTCCTATCATACCTTGCCTACGCCTAGAGTTCCTTTGGTGGGCAGAGGCCTGCCACCAAAACAAGGGACTACCTTTCACACCACCCCCTGCCACCCAAACCCTAACAACAGATGCATCAGACTATGCATGGGGGGGCTCACCTGACAGGGAAGTGCATTCAGGGAAAATGGAATCCAAGTCAAATGCACCTGCATATCAATCAAAAAGAAATGTTAGCTGTACAGAATGCTCTGACAGCCTTCAAGGACCACATTCTTCCAGCACAACTCATGTTAAAGACGGATAACACCACTGTTATGTGGTACCTAAACAAGCAGGGGGGTACACATTCTTACCCCTCTGCAGACTAGCCATGGCATTGTGGAACACAGCCTTGAGCTACCAAGTGCACATACAAGCTCATTTCCTGCCAGGAAAATTAAATACACTGGTAGACGGACTAAGCAGAAACCTCATGGACCCACACGAGTGGAAACTGGAACCAAGGATTTTCAACATGTTGACAAGCAAATGGGGGAGCCCAGATATAGACCTGTTTGCCTCTCCCCAAAACTACCAATTGGACAAATTTTGCACAAGGACTCCCCACAAACAAGCCTGGAAAGTGGATGCTCTGTACTTCAGCTGGAAAAACCTATCAGGCTGTGCCTTCCCCCCTCTGCCTCTGCTCTCCAAAGTACTACTAAAAATAAAACCGGATAAACCAAGGATGATTTTGATTGCTCCAGATTAGCTGTGCCAACACTGGTACCCCTTCCTGCACAGTGTGTCATGATTATCTCCATGGCATCTGCCTCAGACTCCTTCCCTGCTGTCTCAGCAGGAGAACCAGATTCTGCACCCTCAGCTTCTAACACTGAACCTTGCAGCCTGGATAATTACTTAATCTCTCCTTTACCATCCCTCAGCAAACCTGTGATGGATATCATTTTAGAGGCAAGGAGGCCTAGTACTAGAAAATCTTATGCTGAAAAATGGAAAAGATTCTGTGCCTACAGCAGCGGCCAATTTACCTCAGATTTTACAATACTTAACTGAGATGCTTCACAAGGGCCTCTCTTTTTCCTCCATTAAAATCCATGCCACAGCCATTTCAGCTCATTATAACACAGAACCTCCCCTCATCTCTCATCCACTGCTCAAGCAGTTCCTCAGAGGGGCCAAAAATTTGAGCCCACCCAGGAGAGCTCCAACCCCAGCCTGGGACCTTAACTTTGTCTTGGAGAAACTCACTCTACCTCCTTTTGAGCCAGCTGCTACTGCAGACTTAAAATTTATTTCTTGGAAAACAGCTTTCCTTTTAGCAATCACTTCAGCTAGAAGAGTGTCTGAATTACAGGTCCTTATGGCAGTGGAGCCTTTCATCATCTTTCATGCGGACAGAGTGTCCCTCAGAACCAATCCATCCTTCATGCCCAAGGTGGTATCCAGTGTGGCTCTTAATCAGTCCATTCATTTGCCAACCTTCTTTCCCAATTCACAGAATAAAGGGGAACGGATACTGCATTCCTTAGATGTGCACAGACAACTTAGATTCTACTTGGACAGGACTAAACCTCAAAGGAAATATGAACAACTGCTGGTGGCATTTGCTGCAGGGGCAGAGGGGAAGGCTATTTCAAAGCAAACCATGTCTAAGTGGATAAGCCATTGCATTCATTTCTGCTATAACCACCATGAAAAACCTATCCACCAGGGGATCAGTCCTCACTCCACCAGGGCTGCATCTATCTCTACAACCTTTCTCAGAGACGTCCTTACCAGGGACATCCTAGAAGCTGCTACCTGGAGTTCTGTACATACTTTCACCAAGCATTGTCATTTGCCAATTTTCTCTAAATCCAGAGCTGGCTTTGCCACTGCAGTCTTGCAGGGCCTTATAGCTGGCCCTAATGCTATCTAAATTCCTCCTCCCAACCATACCTTTGGTAATCTACCCAAATGTAATGACTGCAACAGTGAAGCACGAAGAACATAGTACAGTTGTGTACACTTACCATAAATGTAGATGTTCGAGTGTATTCACTGTTGCTGTCCTGGATACCCTCCCTCCAGCCCCTTAACTTCTTTTGGCTGTACCTCTACTTTCCTTTACTATGCTTAAAAGCCTTTTTGGTGTATTTGCTTTTTTGTTGGAGGTATATCTTTATACTTTTATATTTAATTGCTTCCCATTAGGGGGGCACCTGACATCTGGGACAAGAAAAACTGATGTAATGGCGTTGGCTGCATGTTTTATACCCTTGACGACCTGACGTCATGGAAACAGGGACAGCAACTGACGCAGGACCCAAGACTTTGTTAATCAGGCCGACTGAGGGCTACCTGCAAGCAGATAACCCAAATGTAATGACTGCAGCAGTGAATACATTCGAACATCTACATTTATGGTAAGTGTACACAACTGTACTTTTCCATCATACATGCTACCTGTATGTTTAGCCATTCTGTATGCTGTGAATGTGCAGCTACTAACCAGAATCTCCTTTGTCACAGGAAACCTTAATATAGATCAGATCCATGTCAAATATATGAATCATGGGACCTACCCTGGTGGTACACAGACACATTATAGATAATGCCCTGGGTATTAAAGACCACCTGGCAGTTCAGAGAGTAGCAACCATTCTTATTTGAACATCGGTGTCTGACTGGATGACATTGGAAGTTAACAGCAATAGGGGTATAGTTTGTGGTTTCCAGGACCTCAGGGAAGTGTGCAGTCTTGTAGATGGCATGCATGATACTGGCTTTTCTCTTCTTGTCCTTGGGAACCTGATGTACTCCCTTTATGTGCTGTAACATAATGTTAAGTATTGATGGACCAAAGGCCTGTAGTGTTTCTAATCTCTCCCGAGCAGGTCATTGGAAGATCCCCACAGCTGAAATGGCCAATGATACACATGCTTTCTTTCCAGAAGAATAGGCATGTCTTGCATATGCTGCAATTTCACTTGTGGGTGACACATTCATACTAGGTTGCACAGTATATTACTGTTGACTCTGAAAGAGATTAGTTACCTGCTGATCTGTCAGATGTTGATATGTGATTCACTGTCTGTATTATTCTCATTGGTGTGGGTGTCTGCAACAAGCAACATTTTTAGAACTGGCTCTGACAGCAGCTACCAGCATATGTTGTTGAACTTTTGCTGCTGCTATGCCTACAGTAGCTGTTGTGTACTCTGTAAATCGTTGCATTCAATCTGGTTGGGAGTGGGTATATGGTACTACCAATCTGAACTTTTCAGTTGCTCTACGATCTTAGTTATTCCCATGTTTCATGTCACTGATTTACACAGTCTTCATTTACGTGCCATTATGTGCTCACCTGCATGTGCTGTGTATTGTGCAGATTCAACAATATTGCTTTTGGGCAGTTGGTGTCTTTTTATTTTTTTTTAGATCAAAGTCATGTATACGGCCACTACATTTGCTGTCTTATGCTGCATATTGCACAGTTCTTGTGTGAATCCCCATAATATTGCATTTGTCAGATCCTGTGTGCTCATTTTTATTTTTTCAGTGTCATGTTGAGAAGTAGCTACTTAGACATTTTTAAATTTCAAGTAACTGTTCAATCTATTTCCTGTATGTATTAATATTTGTGCCAAAGCTCTTTAATATTTGTTAACTGCTGTGCTAAGTAATTTGTTATTGGACATGCCTGTAAATGAGCAGCATTCATGATCAAATAGTGACTGAGAAAAGAAAATCAAATTACATTTAAATTAATTTTATATTTATTCTGAAGTTTACGAACAATGACTCTTAAAGCATAGTTTGTTCCTCTGTAAAAATTTAAACTCCAGTTTATTACACAGCAAGTGGATGGATTCATTCTATAAAAAGACAATACTTGCAGTTCCATTCTTGCTAATTTATAGTACACTGCTGGGTGGCTTGGTAAAATCCCATGTAATATAGTCAAAAGTTTCCCTTTGACTGCATGTAAGAAATTCAAACTTTTTAGCCATAAGGATGCACATTATCTTGTAATTACTTTTTCTTTTATGACGTAATACTCTTAGTTTTTCTTTAACTGCATGTAAGAAATTTAGGGGGAATTCATAAAGGTTACCTCGAGGTATATATTGTTTACACCTCGAGGTAACCTTTTTGTAGTGAGAGACAGCCCTAACATAGTACTTTTGCATGAAGATGTGCAGCACCATGTCTGGCTGTTTATGTGGCCATGTGACATGCTAATGAGGTAGAGAACACATGACAAATTAGCATATGTCTTTCCTCACTGACTTGCCTCAGGGAAAGTATCTACATGATGAGTGATTCATATTATTTCACGGCTGTGTAGCTCAGCGTGGCTGATCCTTGATCGTTGATGTAGTGAACATGGCCAAAAGGCTGTGTTCATCCATCACAGCAGAGGTAAGTATTGGGGAGTTCAGTGGTAAGGTTAGGTTAGACGGCCGCAGTGGTGCAGCAGTTAGTGTTGTTGCCTCACAAGAAGAGGCTCTCCAGTTCGATTCTCATCTGGAGCTCCTTCTGTGCGGAGTCTGACTGTCCTCCCCGTGGTTGAGTGAACTTTAAAGACATGCAGGTAGGTGTCTGTGTGAGTGGGTGTTCCTTCTTTGAAGGTTGGGCGCCAGACTGGCAACTCGACACCGTAAAAATCCACTGCCAGTCATGAGCAGACTGGTTATCCGCTGTGGCAACCCCTAACCGGGAAAAGCCAAAAGACATTACTACTGGTAAGGTTAGGTTAGGATGTGTATGTGAGTCTGTGTGAGGGACTGCATGTATGAATGTGTGTATATCTGCCTGGGAGGTAGCAGTAGGGGGCTAGTGAGGAGTTACAGTACGTGTGTGTGTGTGTGTGTGTGTGTGTGTGTGTGTGTGTGTGTGTGTGTATGAATGGTTGACTATGTGAGTGAATACCATCAGGTGGGGAGAGAGCTGTCATATTTCCACTCAACCCCAGACTAATGTGCAGAGCCTACAACAAATGTGTGTGGGTAACCACTAGCCACCAGGGATAATACTCTCATGTCTTAATGACAATTAAACAGTATGAGGATGGGGGAGCACTAACCGCCAGGGATAATACTCGCCTGTTGTAACGGTACTTAAATGGTACAGGAATTGGAGGGAACACTAGACACCAGGGATAATACTGTTGTGCTTTAATGACACTTAAACAGTATGTGGATGGGGAACAGTATGAGGATGGGGGAGTACTAACATCCAGGGATAATACTCTTCTGCTGTAACATTACTTAAATGGTACAGATATTGGGGTGAACACTAGACACCAGGGGTAATACTGTTGTGCCTTAGCAGCACTTAAACAGTACAGGCATGGGAGCACAAGAATTGAGGAGAAGGACTAGACACCATGAGAACCCTATAATGTCTCATGCCTTACCAGTACTATGATGAGGATTGCGGGTGGGGGAAGCACTAGACATCAGGGATACTGAATATGGCCTATAAGTGAAGTGTGAGTTGTGTGGGGATCCACTAGACTACGGGGAAAAGTAGAGTGCCTTAAAAAGCACTAAATAGACCTCAAATCATGGATCCCCAGCTCCCACTTAGGATATTAACCCTCTTCACCGCCATTAGACACCAGAGACTTTGCTAAAATATATATACATGTAAAAAAATAAAAAATAGGAGGAAAAGGATTCAGGCTGTGTAGTCTATCATCTCACTGTGCTAACTGATAAGTTAGTGCCACAGGTGTTTTCTTTACAGTACTGAGTATTGCAGGCATTGTACTGAACAATGAGGTGGAATGGAAAATGTTACGCATACTGCAAAGTACAGCATCATTGTATCAGAACATATTTACTGCAGCATCTGTGGCCCACATTGGGGATCTTAATAAATCCCTGGGACAGAATTTTGAGCTGTGAAGAAGCAAATTACCATGTAATTTTGTGTTCTCTTATGATGTAATATTCTGTAACTTTTGTTTTACTGTGCTCTGTAGATTTAGATCAGATTATTGCTTAACAGAAACCATTGCTCTGCATCTCCTTTGCTTAATTGTAAGCTGGGGTTTTTCTTGTATGCCGTGATGTACCATATGCCTGAAACTAATTGTGCCAGTATAGAAATCTGACCTAACCAGTCTCCCTAGTCCCACGTTAAGGGTTCTCAGGCATGAGTTTTGTTTATATATTAGATAAAAGTGCTCTGCAGTACATCACTATGTTCAGGAAATGTGGGCATCTTTATGAGGTCATCTGCTAGCAATTTTTATAGTAGTTATTCATGAGGCGCAGATATCACAGAAAATAGACAGACTTCCTAAAACAACACTGCCTGTCCTGGGTACTGAACAAAGCCTAATATAAAGATTGTTAGTTTGTCTCCCTTGCCCACCAAATAACTCAGTGATATTACTTGAAAATTGTACACTCAGCTCCATTTTGCAAATGTTCAGTCTTGTCTTCTATGTCTGTGTAACTGAAAGCCCCATTTGTAAACCACAATATTACATATTACAAACTGATTTGCCACAAATCCCTCATTGCACTTCCATTAGAGAAAATTATAGAACTGAAGAGGTTATTGTTTTAGTTGCAGTATTAATGTAGGTATTATTTTTATGAATTACAAGCTGAAAGAAAATATCCAGCCATTGTTAAACCTGCTTTTCCTTATCAGTTGATGTAGAGCACATCTAATTTCCAGAACTAAACAAAAAATACTTTCTTTCTTTTGATTTCACCTCTTGTTTATTCAGAGTATTGGAGACTACACTTAAATGACCCCATGACCCAACCTGAAAATTACATTCGTACATACTGTAAGTGACACAGTATGGATGGATGGCTTTGTTGTGCTGTGAGATTTTACTTGAAGATAAAAACCACAAATACTAAAATGCTTCTCATTGTGAGTCACGTGTATATTTAAATCCCAGTAGTAGTGAAACCAGTGAATGGAAAGGTCATATAATTTCAGTAATCTCATGAAATTAACAGCAGAAGTAGAAATTAATCTGTCTGTGTAATGTGTGAACATGAACTGTTGAAGTAAATGCTGTTTTAGCAACATTCCTTTCCTTTTCTTTGGAGATCAAGCAACTGTGAGAAAAACACTCTTTTTATAGTATTCTAAGAGTGCAGTTTGATTAATATATCATACAGCAACTTTCTGCATGAAAGTAGACATTTGTAGACTAGTGACTGTGGGCAGAATTCCAGGACCTCTACTTGATTAAGTGTTGAAGGTAAGGGTTTCCATATAGATGCTGGTATTTGAAGTGTTTGTGAGATAATAGTAATAGTTTCTTCCCCCTATGGCCACTGACAAGCTGGGTTTTGACATCTTACTATACAACCACCTATGGTCTGTCAGTGGAGCTGTAAGGCTGTCCGCAAATCTGTAGTTTCTTCCTCTATGTCTTTGTCCTTTCACTGATAGGTACATTTGTAAGTCCCTCATACTTCCTCAACTTCTAAACCTAAGCTTACACTATGTTTTTGTTTCTCCTTCTTTGTTTAATGCTAACTGAAAGCAACTTTCTGCTAACTCTTACACCATCACAAACTGAAGTAACAGGTGTGCCAGACAGTGAGTGCAGTCTTTTGTCTTCATTTGTTGCAGTCAAGTAGAAGTGAGAAATAGTAATGGTTAGCCAACCTTAACCGCTATGTAGGTTATTTTGAAAAATTTGGCATGGACTGTAGTCTGACATTGCTGAAGAATCTTGTAGAGAGCTAAAATTTAATGTTAGCTCACAAAGGTAAGGAAACAGATTAACTTAATGTTATAATAACACTACTGTTAATAGGTACATTTCAAGATTATAATTTCAACCTGAAAGTTGCCATTTCACCCTGAAAGTGATTTGTTGTTCAGGACTAAAATATCCATCTTGTGCAACAAAAGAAGCCACCCTGACAGGGGCGTTTATATCATAACATCGACAGCTTAAGTTGTCGAATCCTAAAACATTGACACCTAAGCGTCAAAAGGTTACAATAGCGAATGGCCACATAATCAAATTCCTTCCTCGGGGAAGAATTGGCGTGGCTGTCTGAAAACAAAATAAACAAACACACCCAAACATACTGGGGGCTTCCCCCCACCCCCCCTTTTAAATATACCAACTCCGAGATCGCTCTACATTGGGGAAAAGGCAAATCCCGATAACGGCCACGCAAATTCTTTCCTAAGGAAAAAATTTGATTATGTGGCCATTCGCTATTGTAAGCTTTCGACACTTAGGTGTCAGTGTTTAAGCATTTGACAACCTAAGCTATCGATAATACAACAGAAACCCTGACAGGGTGGGTCTCAGTCCACTAACCCTAGCTATATTTGTGCTCACTTTGCTCCCTTACCCTATCACCAGTTCCCACCACCAACACTTCGTTTAACCTTATACACCTCAAGCTCCACCTTTTTCTCTCTGATCAATAAAAATGCAGTCAAATAATAGTGCTCACCAAAAAACAACATAACACAGACAATGTAGCAACTTTCTTCTTATGACTTCATTTCCTTTCCATTCATTCAACTGACTTTTCCTCCTATCAGTTTATCTGTCTCTCTTCTCACAGTCTCATTTCTTTTGCTGTCACCCCATATATCCACTTTCAGTTCCTTTCTATTAAATTGTCAGATTTCTCCATCTGTTAATCTATGTCTCTCCTCAAAAGCCTACTGTCCTGTCACTATCCCATTTTGCTTCTTTCACACCCACTGACTAATTCTACCCACAACCACATCTCCTCTCCTCTCCCATCCCTTTCCTTTTCTCCCATAACTGACTTTTCCAATCAACCAACTGTCCTTCGTCCACCCCTTCCCACCTCCTTTCCTCCCAGAACTGACTTCTTCTCTGAAACTAATGTCGTCTCTCCACACCTTTCCATTCATATCCCTTCGTAAATCTACTATGCCCTATTTCTAGCACCTTTTGCACTCATTAACTCCACTACCTTTTCCCCTTTCATTCCACCACTCCATCTCATTCTACTACTCTGTTCCTTTTTGCTGACCATTACAGTCTCGATTCTACTTGTGAAGATTGGGTGAAGATAGATGATGGCTACCAGCCTTGCCAGGTAGAATTTTGGAGATAATTATGGCATCTGTAAATATTAATGTAAACCACAGACTTGTTATCTTAAATAGTAAAAATAGTGTTACATGTGGAACTGGAAAAACATGTAACAACAGTGCACTCTACTGACCAAGTAAAGCATGTTGTGGCCCTTTGATGTTAGAACTTGGAGCCAGTGAGTCTAGAGTGGGGCATCCTGCCCATTGTTTTAAGGCCAGTGTTAATGGCCAGAATTTGCATGCATAAATGTCCTTTATTGCTCTGGTTTCTGCCCAGAGGTGAAGAATGTAAATGTAGTTTCTGTTAGCCTGGGAACCCAGGGAAGTGTGAAGAATGATGTAATGTGAACCAGGAATGTGATTTTAAAAACAGAGAGAATCAGAGAGCATCAAGCATTTTTGTCTTGACCATCCAACTCCCAGCACTGTCTTGCTCTATATGTAAGTTTATCTTAGACTTGTGTTTTCTCTTAGAAATAGCTAGAAACTAGAAAGATTAGACTAAGTGTTTTTCTGTGATATCAGAACTGTACTACTGAATTACTTTAAGTAGTTCTCTGTGATCTCTGAACTCTTGACTAGCACTGTGTAGTAAAAAGTATTGTCTTTGACTATTTGTTATTAAATAGTTTTAAACCCTTTCAACTGTGGCTGTTTTTGTAGACATAATTTAAGCTCTTTAGAGCACTTGCATGCCTTTGGTAAAATTGTACAAAGCCACTTCAATAGCTTTAGCCCTGGGCTATACTACCAATTGGATAATAATATTGCACAGTAATAATTGGACACCATTTTAAGGGCCTTTGAGTAGCTGATAAATATTATTGAGTGATGGCAGCTGGTACTACCATATAGTCTGGTAAAAAAGGGGCACAGCTAGAGAACATGTGCCAGCCTCCCCCAGGAGTGTCTGTGTGGTTGTATAAACTCTTCTCAAAGTGTGTGTGTGTGTGTGTGTGTGTGTGTGTGTGTGTGTGTGTGTGTGTGTGTGTGTGTGTGTGTGTATGTGTGTGTGTTTGTCAGCTTCTTGGGCAGGGACATGAAGCACTGGTTGGACAGAGAGGGTGCTGGAGGTTTTAGCTTACCCACTAGGCTGAGATCTGGACCCTGTAGCTGTGCCAGTGGGGAGTCTTATTGGGGAACTGGAGAGCAAAGGAGCGACCAACCCTAGACTGACTGTGATCTCTGTGTGCTCTTAAGGGAAATTGCATTTTACTGTGTGTATTTGTTATCCTTTCCTCATATATGAGATGCCCCTCACTGAAGTTAGTGGTGAGGATTGAGGCTTCTTGATTGCTGGGCTAGGGCATGGGCGTCACACTACTACAGTTTCACTCTGTCTTTCCATCCCCATCTTTATACTAACCATTACAGTATAGTAATCGTAACAGTTAATCACCATTCCAATACTAATAGTAGTCTTCTCAATCTACACATTTCTCTCCTCTGCACTCCTCTATCAACACAACACCACTCACAATGATGCTACTATATTTTGTATTACATAGTACCAGAATACAAAAGTGACCACCCCTTTCAATCCATCTTGCTGTTTTAAAAATAGTAACTCTCCACTAAACCTTAACTTTTTAAACAGGTAAAACTTAAGTTACCTACTTTCACATCTAACTTCTCTAGTGCACACTGCAGTGTGCATTTTTTTCATCTTACCTTTAAGCATTCATGTGACTAGCACTTGCTCTAATACCTGCTGGAAAGCACTAGGAAGTCTTAAACTGATACAAGCACTCAGCACTCCTTGTTAATAAGGAGAAATTAATTGTAGGCACTAATTATAATTGCAAAGTACCTTGCTAAGGTAAGGGAAAACAGCTCCTGTACTTTACAAAAAAAAAAGCACCAAACCAGGCATGTCCAAGGGTCAGCTTCCAGTGATTTCTCCTGTCCACCTGGTGAATCTAGGCATACTGGGGCAGTGCAGCAATTGCCTCATGCACACAGACAACCCTTCCCTCCTACCACCCAACACTACAACCTGTGAGAGATGCACTTACATAGCCAAAATGGAAGCAAAGCTCTCTCTACCCAAGATTGTGTTAGACAGTCAAGAGGAGAAGGTTAACACCCACACTACACCTCAAGCAACACATAGCCCTTCTAAACCCACACCACCTACACCCACATATAGCAACACTAAATCCACATATGCAGAGACCCTTAACTGTAACCTGCCCAAGCAACAAGGACCTCTAAAGCTGAAACGCAAAACAACAATCACGACCAAAGTGTCACATAGCTCACAACACCAGTGTGCCACCCAGCAACAGCCCCTAAGTCAAGACAATGTACCTAGCACTTTAGTCATAGGTGACTCTATAGTCCGGCACACTGATGTCCCACTCACCAGGTTGAACAAGGAGAAAATTACAGTCAGCTGCCTGTCGGGTGCCAGGATCCGCCACATAACGCATGCAGTCAAGTCACTCCACAACAAGTACAAATATGACTCTGTCATTGTCCATGTTAGAGTGAATGACTTGAGATGTACCTCCCTGGACTACATGAAAAGAGACATGGAAGAGCTCTCGGATCATGTGGCCCAGGCAGGTATGACCCTAGCCCTGAGTAGCATCCTGCCTTCGCCCAGAATGATACCACAATATAAGGACAAAATGATTGAATCAACAATTGGCTAAGCTTCTGGTGTCATTCAAAGGGGATCCAGTATCTGTCTGCCTGGGACAACATGATCGACAGACCACTATGCTTTGCCAGAGATGGTCTGCACCTGTCACCCCTGGGATTCAGGTTACTGGCTAAGGCTCTTGCCACCCCTATAGTGCCTTTTTTAGGCAAAGTTCAAAGGACAAAACCATCACCGTAACAGGTACAACCATGCAAAATCTAAAGGTAATGCTACTCAATGCTACAAGTCTAAACCTCAAAATGCACTCTCTCGAGGCACTCCTAAAAATGGAGAACATTGATATCTGTGCAGTAACTGACACCTGGTTCAAGGCTCCAGAGAGCACCCTGCAATACCAGGCTACAACTCTTACCACACTTTTTGGCCACCAAGCCAGGACCAAAACAATAAAGTTGGAGGAGTGTCAATATTCACCAAGGATATTCACACCACCAGGCTATTTGGCCAACACAATGTGTCTGAAATTCTCCAAGTGCAACTAACACTAGGCAAGACTGCAATCCAAATGGTAGCTTGCTACAGATCCCCCACCATGTCCCAAGATTCTCACTACACCTTTCTAAACATACTGGAAAATATTAAGATAGAACCAAACATCCTAATACTGGGTGATTTTAACTACCCTGCCATTAACTGGGAAAACTACTTGTGTACCAACACCTTTGCCCAACGGTTCTTGGAATTCATAAATTCCAATGGCCTGGATCAATTAATCCATAGTCCCAACAGGGGCTCCAATATCCTAGACCTGGTCATTACCAACATGGGAAATCAATGCTCCACACCTATGGTCACCCCCTCATTAGTCAGGTCTGACCATAAGCTAATCACCCTTAACATCCACATCCCACCCCCACACCCCAGTAAGGAAACCTCCATAAAAAACTTCTTCAAAGCCAACTTCATGCTACTCAAGTCAGAAGTGACAAACTTCATGACACCCATGCAGACGGGAACTGAAAGTTCAACTGCTGAATCCTACACTAAGGCACTATACGAGCACATCCACTCATGCATGAATCGTGCCATCCCAAGTAGAACCAAGATGCTGTCATCCAAAAAAAGGAAGCCAATCTGGTGGTCCCCTGCCATAAACAAACTTTACAACAAAAGGAAGAAACTGTTGCAGAAAAGAGGAAAATCCCAGGATGCAAAAAACTCCCTTACCAGCCTCAGTAAGAAACTGAGAGCCCTCATAAAATCCTCCAAAGCTAGTTACAAAAATAAAATTGCCAAACATTCCAAAGACAACCACAAGGCATTCTATAACTATGTCAAGAATCTAAATGTCAATGCTCAGATCTGCTCTGAGCTAAAACAGAATGGCATTAAATATACTGATCCCAAGGATATTGCCAATATCCTGGCAGATCGATTCAGTGCCAACTTCACCCCCCTCTCACCCCCTAAATGGCCCATCTCAATACCGGAAGATTGCCAAATTCCGGTAATAATGGCCACACAGGTAAAAAATGCACTCTCTAAAGCTAAGAATACAGCATCCATGGGACCAGATGACATCCCGGGCTGTGTACTACATGAACTACAATATGAACTGGCACCTCACCTAAGTGTCATGTTTAATCATAGCCTCACCTCAGGTTTTGTGTCTACTGAGTGGCGCTGAGCTACAGTTATCCCACTCCACAAGGTGGGATCCACCTTGGATCCTGGAAACTACCTTCCCATCAGTCTGATGAGCCTTATCTGCAGGGCCATGGAGCGTATTATCATGGAACTTATAAACAAAGACATTGGCAACCTTCAAACACTGGACCCCACCCAATTTGGATCCATGAAGGACTGATCTTGTCTCCTAAACCTGATTGACTTCTTCGAATCAGTCTCCAGAGCCATGGACAAGGTTAAGGTGGTTCACACAGCCTATCTAGACCTTGCCAAGGCCTTTGACACCATCCCCCACTCTGGAATTACAGATAAACTTACTAAGCTGGGCATTAATCCCTACGTCACCCAATGGGTTGCTAACTGGCTTACTGATAGAACCCACACTGTAAAAGTAGCCGACTCCAAATCCAGCTCCAGACAAGTGACAAGTGGAGTACCTCAGGGTTCAGTCCTGGGACCGCTCTTGCTTGGCATCTACTTCTCTGAAGTACAGGCCAACACTAAGGGACTAGTTATCCCCTTTGGGAAAAAAACATGTACCCATGAATTACCATATAGGTGGCAGTACGCTAAACACTGAAAGTGTGATAAGAGGCTTAGGGACACAGGTGGACAGTGGTCTCACCTTCGATAACCACATCGCCACAACAATCAGGAAATCCTTCTATGTGGCACACCTCATCACTAAGGGCTTTTCATCCAGAAAAAAGGAGGTCATTGTCCCACTGTACTCATCCCTCATTAGACCCATTATAGAATACAATGCCCGTTTGGTATGTACCTCTCAAGACATCTGCAACAACTGGAAAGGCCGCAGAAATACCTCACTAAAAGAATCACAGGCCTAAAGCAGATGCTCTACGCTGACCGCCTTAAAAAACTCCAGCTATACTCTGTCGCATATCGTCTACTCAGAGGCGATCTCTGCTTAACATACAAGGCCATGTCAAACCCAAAGATGTTGGACATGCTACACAAAATCCCAATCTCTTAGAGCCACACGCTCCAGGGATCTAAACCTTGTCATTACAATAAACAAAACTTGCTGGAGGGATAGGTTCCTGACCCAGAGACTCCCCAGACTCTGGAATAGATTGCAATTACATGTCAAGCAGAGTGCCTCTTTGGCCCTCTTCAAAAGGAACCTTGATGATTGGATGGGAGAAAGGAAGTTCACCCCGGGGATCACGTCAGTCTTCCTGCTAGACAGGGGTCCAGGGAAGTAAATAGTGTGGGAAGAAATAGCCAGGGAATTGTTATGGCTAGGCTTGTATAGGCCCTAGGGCTGATAGCCTAGTACCAACCTATGAACCTATGAACCTATGTGCTTACTGTCATAACACACTTACTGTTTTATGTCTAGTGCTACTGACATGTGCTCCATCCTTCCATCACCTTTTCCACATTCACAACCAGCATTCTCCAACCTTATATGCTCAAGCCCTAAATACAGCTATAACCATTATCACCATAGCCTCTAACATCTATAACAAGAGACTTCTTCTTAAGATGAATCAACCCACTCTAGCCCCACTCAATGTACCAGCTGAGCATATCAGAATTGCAGCTGATGCTTTAGCATATTTAATTTCCCTAATATTATGTAGATCCATCATCAAATGCTGTGTTTCTATGTCGTGGAAAAATTATTACATTCCACCCCTACATAAAGGTGGCCTGTCCACAGACATCTCAAACTATAGATGAATGGCTGTTCTGTCCCTTCTGTCCGATATTCTTGAGAAATGTATCCAGTACTAGCTACCAAATTATGTTAGTGAAACTAACATCCTATCACAGTCTCGGCATGGCTTTTATCCCCACCACAGGGCACCACTGCCTTCTCAATTTTATCCACACTGCAAACCTAAGTAGAAATGCAAACAGTCTAGTATCTGCACTCTTCACAGGTGTGTCAGAAGCATTTTACTTGTTATCCACCAAAAGTTATTACACAAACTGTCTACCTCAGCATTCGCTAGCCCATCCCCTACATGCATTCAAAGTTACCTATTCAATAGATGTTCAGCAGTTAAGTGAAAAAAAAATTCTCTTCTTTCCTCCCTGTATCTGTTGATGTTCCCCATGGGTTCATCCTTGGCCCTGTACATTTTAATATATTGATAAGTGATCTACACACACCAAGTAAGCATGCCTCCATAGATAATTATGTGGGTAATTCCTTCTCAATTTTTACTGCCCACATCCTGGAAAAATTACAAGAAGTTACCCAGAATTCCATTACCTCCATATAAACATGGTTGGCAGGCACTCATTTACTTGCAGAACCTAAAAAAAAAGAAAAGAAAATAATTTTATTTACTCCAGAAAAATTGGCTGCACAAAAACTACTTTTCAAACTAACTTCATGAGACAGTACTAAAGTTAAACTTGTTACTCGTGCCAAACTTCTAGGCATAGTCATGGATGAAAACTGGCCTTCTTTGCCTGTCCTAGAAATACTTTAAACAGAACTACCACACTGCCTAATTTTCTCACAGCAAGTGACAACTCACAGTCTCATTTACAAACCAGGAAGTTGTTCATCTCTAAATGGCATTATCACATACTAGTCCTTAAGGTCACCTTCAGAAAACACTGCATCCCTTTGCACATGGAGCTTTTCTATAGGCAATGTTTCATAGCATGCTGTGCATTCCATAATTCATACAAAGGCAAGATTACTTTCTTCATAGTTCTGCATTTCTGAATGTAGTTCTAGTTAGCATTGCACTATGTTGCACAGTGTGAGGTTCCATAGTTATATAAAGGTAAGCATGGTACACTGCATACGTTTGATGTAGGTATCATTACATGTGTGAAAGCTGCCAGCTTAGCCAGATAGAATTGTGCAGATAATTCTATCATTTGTGAATATGAATGTTGAACTACAGACTTGTTTTCTTAATTGAAAGAAAATACTGTGATGTTGAATTACAAGCTTGTTTTCTTAAATGAAAGGATATGCTGTGAAATGTTGAACTTAAAACAACGTAGCAACACTGCTGTCTGCTGTAAATAAAGCTAAGTCAAGCATTTTTTGTCTGTCCTTTGAAGTTACAATTATTTCATGTTTGTCCCTTTGAAGTTAAAATTTGGAGTTGATGAGTCTGGAGTGAAGCATCCTGCCTATTGTTTTAACTTAAGGAATAATTACTAGAGTTTACATATGGAATGTCTTTTATGGCTGTAGTTTCCTGCAGCTGCAAGATAACAAAAGAATGTAGTATCCATCAGCCTGGGAACCCCAGGAAAGTGTAAAAAAATGATGTAATGGGAATCAGGACTGAAGATAGCAATTTAAACAGAGAGAATCAAAAGGCATTAAGCATTTTTGTCTTGACCATGCAACTCATCAGCACTCTGGCTGTTTTTTTTATGTAAGTTATCTTAGACTTGTGTTTTCTTTTAGAAAGAGCTAGGAACTAGAAAAATTAGAATAATTGTTTTTCTGTGATGTCAGAACTGTACTGCTGCATTATTTTAAGTATTTCTCTGTGATCTCTGAAGTCTTGACTAGCACTGTGTAGTAGGAAGTATTGTCTTGAGTTTTATTATTTATTATTAAATATTTTTAAACCCTTTCAACTGTGGCTGTTTTGCGTAGAGATAAGTTAAGCTCTAAGAGTACATTGCATGTATATAAGGATCCTGTACCAAGTCACTCTAATAATCCTTGACTGTTTAGTCATACTACCAATTGGATAATAATATTGCACAGTAATAACTGGACACCCTTTTAAGGGCCTTTGAGTAGCTGATAATTATTAGTGGGTGGTGGCAGGGTACTATCGTATAGTCTGGGAAAAGGAGGCACAGCTGGAGAACCTGTGCCAGCCTTCACCAGGAGTGTCTGTGTGGTTGTATAAACTCTTCTCAGTGTGTGAGTGTGTGTGTGTGTGTGTGTGTGTGTGTGTGTGTGTGTGTGTGTGTGTGTGTGTGTGTGTGTGAGCTACTTGGGCAGGGACACGAAGCACTGGCTGGACAGAGAGGGTGCTAGAGGTTTTAGCTTGTCCACTAGACTGAGATCTGGACTCTATAGCTGTGCCAGCGGGGAGTCTTATTGGGGACCTGGAGAGCAAGGGAGCGACCAGCCCCAGACTGACTGTGATCACTGTGTGCTCTTAAGGGAAATTGTACTTTACTGTGTATATTTGTTATCCTTTCCTCATGTATGAGATGCCCTCTTTGGTGTTAGTGGTGAGGATTGAGGCTCCTTGATTGCTGGGCCAGGCCACGGGCGTCACAACATGTACTGCATTATATACTAGTATACAGTTTATGTATAAGAAGCAAAGTCTGTGCTATACCATGGTACATGTCAGCTTGTATGAATGTGATACTGTGCTGCACGTATGAGTTTTAGAGTGCATCTTTTACTTTAGGTAGAGCTTCCACTCACTTCATCCTGTATTATAAACTTCATACATAAGCAACAGTGCACCATAATACATCACACCGTATTAGGTAATTTACATGTAAATAGGATTGCAGTATTCTTCTCTAGCCTACACAAGACAGCTCACGAGAATAGCAAAGTAGACCTGTGCATCAGCATTGCATGAAAGTACATGGAAGTAGGATTGCAGTATGCTTCATGAGACTGTACTAGAGAGCTGTTATGAAGTAAACATTCCAGCTTTGCTTCAACAGTAGCTTTTACAAGCCAGTGATATTTTTGTACTTCAAAATTAAGTTGTAACTAGCATGTTATGTAATGCTGCACTGTGTCACATCATGAAGTCTACAACTATTAGGTATTACTTTGCACTTTGTTATTGCTACACCAACACTGTGTTCAGACAACACTGCTGCATACAGTGCAATATTCAAGATGATGTTCAGTTAGTCAGTGTAGTCAGCTGCATTTAGAAGTCATTTTAAGGTAGCTGCAGTGCCACAGGATTCATATCAAGGTAACACCACGCAACAATGTGTCAGCACTAGATTTCAACCTGTAGTTGATGTTATAAAGTTGATGTAAATAAAATGTTGCATTATAGTATAACATACCACATTGCAAAACCTACAAATAGGTAACATTGCATTATTTTTCATTGTACTACTGTGGAGAGTTTATCTGTATAGTGTTGCATTGTTATAACATGCTGCAGTACATAATCCACAGATAAGTGGCATCAGACTGACTTCCATCATAACGCACTGCAGAGTTCACATGTGGCTAACACTTCTCTTATACCATACCACACTGAATAATCTACAAATAATATTATACTGTGTTTTGTGTTGCTGCAAAACAAATTCCACATGCATGTATCGGTAGACTACTCAGTAGAATGATGTATACGTTTTTACCTAAGTGTAAAACCATTCTGCAGAATGCTACTGTTCCTAATTACACTTAAGAAATGAAACATATACTATACTACAACTATAATGTGCAGGTCTCACCACCCTGTGCCGGATATTATTCTGCCACTCTTTATAACCCCTAGCTATGCAATTCAGTAAATCTACAGGAGTTTGATGCATGCGTCTTTAATGTATACATAATTGCATTGCACTGCATTTGACTTTGACACATTACTCTGTTAAAATGACATGCATGATACAACAGACATTGACTGTTTCATTGTACAACGCTGCACAGATTGTATGTGTTTTGTCATAAAATGTGCTCTACCATGCTGCCCTTCAGACTACTTATTGGAAATATATTGTGCTTCATTTTGTTGCAGTACGTAATTCAAATGTAGGCTACATATCTCTGCACTGTACCCTGCTGCATTATAGAACCTGTACTCCGGTAACAGTACAGGATGCAAACTTCTGAAATTTAGACATCTGCAGCACTACATAGTCCTTCACCACAATGCACTAACAGATTTACATGCACATGCCACAGCACAAGGTCCACAATGCTGCATTAAAGATATAACATTTAGATAACACTGTCTTTTTTTACAGATGTGGAACTATAGCATTCCCATATTGATAGTATGCAGTAGGTTTTTCCTTTACTGTGCTATTTGATTCATACAAATGTAGCACAGTGCTGTGTTACCTCTCATGGTAGTTGATTTTATACATGCTTTACAATGCATCAGTGAATGGCTTATATGTAGGTAACACTGTAACATGCTGTGCTGTGATACAGAGTACAGTCTGCTTTTAGGAAAACTCCACCAAGAAAACAAATACATACTTTTCATCACATACTAATCTTTTTGTGTAGTATTAAGGCCTCAACATCAGTTTAAGCATTTTGTATTATTTCATAAGTTGTTATATCTGAAATGGGGCCTGATGGAGGTTACCACATTGACATGAGACTGCTTGTCATTCTTTCTCCAACAGTGCTTTCTGTGTCGCTGTAATGTGACACTGTAGAAACACAAGAGTTCAGTTAGTCATTTCTGCTTTTACGTTTAAAGAAAGTGCTTTGAGTCACAAACTTCATAGTCTGTCACTGGAAACAGTGTCAAGTGTATTCTTTCACAGGCCCTGCTCTTTGGAGCACTAGGATAAAGCCTATACTGAAATGCAGACAACCAAAGATCATGTAGTGGCTGAGGCAATGGAAGATCCAGGCAAGGTGGGATGGGGTTGCAGTGAGTAATGTGCTCTGGACAAGCTGGGAGACTTGAGCATGCTAATCCTGAGCTGGTGAATATAGCTTTGTGGACATCGGTGTGGAAACATGCACGTAGTAGGGGAGAGCCTTGGGGTCCCCATGGTGATGTGGCACTCATATTAGCCAATTTGAGGGAAGTATTATGCACTGGTAGAAGGAACTCAGGAGTCTGTGCCGTGTGGGGGATTACGCCAAGTAGGTCACTGGCTTGGAGACAATTAGTTTCCATCCTGAAACATGAATAGTCCTGGTCTGGAGGGCTGAATCTAGGATCTCAGACTGCTGTGATGACATTGTTCTCCACTGACATCTAAGCAAATGATAAGGCATGGACAGGGACACGAACTACTCCATGGCTGCCTGGGATGGCAGTGCCTCTGACTGGCTCCTGCTTGTGCAGCTAGGACATCCTGCATCAAGAATTAATGGGCTCAAGACCCATAGGGGCTGATAGTTAGCAGGCACAGAGGGACAAACGTTTAGAAAAATGTGGACTGCTAAAAAGCTTTTCTTGTTACGTTTATATCAAAGAAGTTAAGCTGCATGTTTTTGTTAAGTCTTCAAAGTGGTACCTCTAGTACATTTGCTTTCTACCCCACTCTTATTTTGATGCCAGGAATAGCAGCTGTGCTCAGTTATCTGTGCTGAAACATTTCATACTGTTATTAATTTTCTGTGAATACATAAAAAAAGCATTGCTTCACTGGCCAGAAATGAGGGTATCTATCAGTCTGTTTATGTTGTGATACAGTGTAACTGATTCCTGGTCTTCATAAAGATTTCTTTGATGGCTGGCTTTTTGGAAAAAAAATATTCCTAGCTGTTTTGTGAGCTTTACATCACTTCACTGATCTCAGAAGGCGCATTCTCAGGAGTAAAGCTGTGGGAAGTGAAAACAGTGAAAACTTTTGAAAAGCGCATGGTTTCCTCTGTCAATCAGGCAGAAAGAAGTAAATTCCTTTCTAAAGCAATGCAAAAATCTGAATGGGGAAAAAAACAGTGGTACTTTCATAATCACTTTCATGATCTGTGACAATAAAAAAAATGGAAATAAAGAAACTGAAAGGAACTGTAAGCCGCAAACTATATTTAGTGTATATAAGGAGTGAAAAAATAATAGAAATAATAAAAATAACCATGGGATGAAGTTAACTATCCTGAAGGGCAAACAAGCCCTTTAACATCAAACAGTACCCTTGTGTTTTTCTGCTGAGACATATAGCATGTTAAAATGCCCTGCAGAGGTCTTATGAATGCAACACCATGCCATGCCGTGCTACAGTTATTCCAAGTTTTATGTGTCACTAATGTCATACTGAATTTTTATAGTCCTGAAGCAAACAGTTCACAGGCAGTTAACTTTAAACTGCATTGCCACGTTAAACTATGGAAATTACACATACTTGATGGCTTTGTGCTTTATATCACTGCTCTAAAAAGTGTACATTTAAGTGGCATCCCACTATTGCATATTTCCAAGTTCCTATTTTGGTAGTTGACAGTATATTACAGTGCAATACTTAAGAGGTCATATGCTTGGAGCATTGTATTAAACCTACTAAGGTTATGTGTTAAAAATGTTGCATTTTTATGTAACAGGTTTTCCATAACAATAGCACTGGTACAACTTAAAGCGGACAGGGAACACTGCAATAGTTTGCAGAATAGATTAAAACTGGTTATGCCCATAGTTAAAGCAGCACATATAGAAAGCTCAGGAAATGTAACAATGAGTTTATAATAAAAATGCCCAACTGAGAGAATTTAACTTAGAAAATAAGGTGTTAGTGCCTTCTCTGAAGAACTCATTTCCGGCTAAGCCGCAACGGCCCTTTAACTGTTTTAAAGAATACATTTTTAAAGAATAAATGCAGTGAACAACAAGCTGAAACAGCCAAAGAGGAGAAAGATATAGTAACTCTATCACATTAATTTACTGTAACTGTGAAAAGAAGTAGATTTGTGGATGTTCTTCATGTTTCACTGTTGCAGTCATCACATTTGGGTTATCTGCCTGCAGGTAGCCCTCAGCTGGCCTGAATACCAGAGTCTTGGATTCCTGCGTCAGATGTTGTCTCTTCTTCCAAGACATCAGGTCGTCAGGGGTATAAAACATGCAGCCAACGCCATTACACCAGTCTTTCTTGCCATGCGGTGCCCGTAGCAGCAGCAGTTTGCAAGTGCCGGTCGGCCAACTCCTGAAATTTTTGTTTTCGACTTTCAGATCTGAAGTCTTCAAAAAAGTTAAGTACCCCATTGGCGATCCTTTTTCTTGCTCCAACCGATGTCAGTAAAAGTTAACAATTGTCTTACCTGTGGAAAGCAAATACCTCATAGAGATTTTCAACTGTATGCATGCCCTGTTTAGGCCCAGACCACAACGTCCCCCGCTGTCGGTTTTGTGTCTTGTTCAACCCCCAAACTATTCGTCGTCGGGCTGTCTTTGCAGCAAAATTCCTAGGAGCAAGCTTGAACACATCTTCTCAGATGGCTTTCCTCACTCTGGAGAAACAAGTTTATTTGACAACCTACTTCAAACTAATGGCCACAAAACCCCAGCTATCGGCAAGGAACATTCTGCAAGCCCTGGGGTTCATGGTCTCTTGCATTCTACTAATTCCACATGCAAGACTGCATATGAGGAAACTACAATGGTATCTAAAAAGCCTATGGTGTCAACATTCTCAGTACCTGGAATCAACGATTCCTATCATTCCTTGTATAAAGACAGAGTTCCTTTGGTGGGCAGAGGCCTGCTACCACAACAAGGGGCTCCCTTTCATTCTACCCCCTGCCACCCAAACCCTAACAACAGATGCATCAGACTATGTATGGGGGCTCACTTGGCAGGGCAGTGCATTCAGGGCAAATGGAACCAGAAACAGATACACCTGCATATCAATCAAAAAGAAATGTTAGCTGTACAGAATTCCCTGACAGCCTTCAAAGACCGCATTCTTCCAGGACAACTATTGGTAAAGACAGACAACACCACAGTTATGCGGTACATAAACAAGCAGGGTGGAACCCACTTATACCCTCTCTGTAGACTAGCCATGGCTCTGTGGAGCACAGCCTTGAGCTACCAAGTGCACCTACAAGCTCAGTTCCTGCCAGGCAAGCTAAATTCACTGGCAGACGACAAGCAGAAATCTCATGGACCCACACAAATGGAAACTAAAATATTCAACCTCTTGAAGAACAAAGGGGGAACTGCAGAGGTAGACCTGTTTGCCTCCCCTCAAAACTACCAATTGGACAAATTCTGCACAAGGACTCCCCACAGTCAAGCTTGGAAAGTGGATGCCCTGTCCTTTACCTGGGAAAGCCTCTCGGTTTAGGCGTTTCCCCCTCTGCCTCTCCTCTCGAAGGTTCTGCTAAAGATCAAACAGGACAAGCCAAGGACAATACTTGTCTGGTGCAGACTGGCCACGCCAGCACTGTTACCCCCTCTTGCACAATATGACACTGCTGGAACCATGGCACCTGCCTCAGACCCCTTCCCTGCTGCCTGTGCAGGTGGGCCAGATTCTGCACCCTCAGCTTTAAACCCTGAACCTTGCAGCCTGTCTAATTCCTTGAGCTCTCCAATAGAATCCCTCAGTAAGCAGGTGCTAGATGTCATTCTGGAGGCAAGGAGGCCTAGTACTAGAAAATCCTATGCTGAAAAGTGGAAAAGATACTTTTCCCAGAGCCAGACTCGGGATGAGCACAGCGGTGCCCAGCTTACCTCATATTCTTCAGTACTTAACAGAAATGCTCCACAAGGGCCTATCCTTCTCGTCAATTAAAATTCATGCCGCTGCCATTTCAGCACATTATAATACTGAGCCACCCCTCTTCTCTCACCCCCTGCTAAAACAATTCCTTAGAGGGGCCAAAAATTTAAGACCCCCCAGGAGAGCCCCCACTCCAGCCTGGGACTTTAACTTTGTATTGGAAAAGCTCACTCTTCCCCCCTTTGAGTCAGTTGCAACAGCAGAGTTGAATTTCCTTTCTTGGAAAACAGCCTTCCTTCTAGCCATCGCTTCAGCAAGAAGAGTGTCTGAATTACAGGCAGTGGAACCTTTCATTATCTTCCATGCAGACAGGGTTTCCCTCAGGACCAACCCTTCCTTTATGCCCATTGTGGTGTCTAGTGTGGCCCTAAGTCAGTCCATTCATTTGTGTACTTGTTTCCCTAAACCACAAAACAAAGGGGAATGAATACTGCACTCTCTGGACGTGCACAGACAACTTAGATTTTATTTGGACAGGACTAAGCCTCTCAGAAAATCTGAACAGCTGCATGTTGGCTTTGCTGCAGGGGCAGAGGGGAAGGCCATTTCAAAGCAAACTATTTCCAAATGGTTAGCCCATTGCATTCATTTCTGCTACAAGCACCATGGAAAACCTACCCCACAGGGGATAAGATCACATTCCACCAGGGCTGCATCTACCTCTGCAGCCTTTCTCAGAGGAGTCCCTACCAGGGACATCCTAGAAGCTGCTACCTGGAGCTGTGTACATACCTTCACCAAGCATTACCACATGCCTATTTTTTCTAAATCCAGAGCTGGTTTTGCCACTGCAGTCTTGCAGGGCTTAATAGCTGGCCCTAATTCTCTTTAACTTCCTCCTCCCTTCCTTAGCTTTGGGAATCAACCCAAATGTGATGACTGCAACAGTGAAACATGAAGAATATAGTACAGTTGTGTACACTTACCATAAATGTAGATGTTTGAGTGTATTCACTGTTGCAGTCCTGGTTACCCTCCCTCCAGTCCCCTGACTTCTCTTGGCCCTACCTTTCCTTCTTGTTTGGTATATTTACATTTTTCTGGTGTATTTGCTTTTGATGGAGGTGTACCATAACATGTAATTGCTTCCCATTGTGGGGGCACCTCACATCTGGGGCAAGAAAAACTGATGTAATGGCATCGGCTGCATGTTTTATACTCCTGACGACCTGAGGTCATGGAAGAAGAGACAGCATCTGACGCAGGAATCCGAAGACTTTGGTATTCAGGCCGGCTGTAGGCTACCTGCAGGCAGATAACCCAAATGTGATGACTGCAACAGTGAATACACTCAAACATCTACATTTATGGTAAGTGTACACAGCTGTACTTTATCCTGCATGCTGAAGTTCAGGATGGAGAGATGATGAAATAAGCAAACAAACAAGAGTAACATTGCTGGAATGGAATCCCTCCTCAAGTCTTAGTTAGTACCTGGTATTTACAAAATCTCACCAGGACGACACTGGTGTATAGACTGTGTTTTATGTAGCATATATCATGGGCACAAGTTGGTTAAAAATAAAAAGACATCTGGGTAGACAAATCTAAGGATAGAAAAGTACCCAATCCTGGTAGGCGCACTGATGCCAAGACTGGGAAAAATGACAGTCTAGAATCCGTAAAACACAGAAACATTCCTAGAATGGGGTTAGGCCAAGCTCAGGGGGAGGATGCCACCCCACCCCCCCATTGTAGAAGGAAATAGTCCACAAAAACCACAAAAATGGACAGGCCAAGGGAGCCGTAGAGATGATAGAGTGGACTATTGAGGATAAGAAAGAAATTATGTGTTGTTACTATTGTGCAAGAAGCTCAGAATGTCCAGATAGAAGATATTCAGAAAGATTAAGAAAGAAATTAGAGGCAAGAAAGATACTTGTAGAAGAAAAACGTCAAAGCTCCAAATGCAAATATGCGCTCAATAATGCAACATAAATGTATGTATATGTATGTATATATATATATATATATATATATATATATATATATATATATATATGTGTGTGTGTGTATATATATATATATATATATGTGTGTGTGTATATATATATATATATATATATATATATATATATATAATATATGTGTATATATATATATATATATATATGGAACAAACAGCAAAAAATCCCAAGAATTCAACACAAAGCCCCAAGCAGGAAGGAGAATTATGTCCCAGTACACAGTTAAGCAAAAGTGGCAAAGTTCCAAGTAACTGCAAATAGTAAAGATGTATATACTCTCATGTTTATATGTGAACTCACAGTTACTGAGCACCAGCTACAATCAACGGCTTGAACGTCAGTAAAAAGCAACAGGCAAATAAATGAACAAACTGTTCCCAAAAGTTCAAATCAAAAGTCGTAGAACACCAGGACATAAAGCAATTCCACTGTAGAATATAATCCAAATGTAAAAAGTCATTAAAGTCATTAAAGTTTCAACTTTTTACATTTGAATTATATTCTATTGGAGCTTTTGATATCATATTGCTACGTTATCCGCATAACAGGAATTGTTTCATATAACAGTGGAATTGCTTTATGTCCTGGTGTTCTACGACTTTTGATTTGAACTTTTGGGAACAGTTTGTTCATTTATTTGCCTGTTGCTTTTTACTGACGTTCAAGCCGTTGATTGTAGCTGGTGCTCAGTAACTGTGAGTTCACATATAAACGTGAGAGTATATACATCTTTACTATTTGCAGTTACTTGGAACTTTGCCACTTTTGCTTAACTGTGTACTGGGACATAATTCTCCTTCCTGCTTGGGGCTTTGTGTTGATATATATATATAGATAGATATACAATGGATATAAAAAGTGTACACACCCCTGTTAAAATGTCAGGTTTTTGTGATATAAAAAAAATGAAACCACAATTAATCATTTCAAAATTTTTCCCACCTTTAATGTGACCTATAACTTGTACAATTCAGTTGAAAAACAAACAAAATTGTTAGGGGAAAAATATAAAAAATAAAAAAAATGTACAATAAGCTGGTTGCATAAGTGTGCCCACCCTTAAACTAATACTTTGCTGAAGCACCTTTTGATTTAATTACAGCGTTCACTCTTCTTGGGTACACACCTGCCATCAATTAAAGAGTTGCCTGCTACAGCAAAAGTCATGGTTCACAGAGAGCTTTAAAAGCATCAAAGGGATCTCATTGTTGAAAAGTATCAGTCAGGAGAAGGGTACAAAAAAATTTCCACAGCATTGGATATACTATGGAACACAGTGAAGACAGTCATCAAAAAGTGGAGAAAATATGGGACAACAATGACGTTGCAAAGAACTGGACATCCCTCCAAAATTGATGAAAAGACAAGATGATAACTGGTCAGTGAGGCCGTCAAGAGACATGCAGCAACACTGAAGGAACTGCAGGAATTTCTGGCAAGTACTTGTTGTGTACTACATGTGACAACAACTCCTATATTCTCCATATGTCTGGACTATGGGTTAGGGTTGCAAGACAGAAGCCTTTTCTTACACAGAAAAACATCCAGGCCTGGCTAAAATTTGCAAAACAATACATCAAGTCTCCTAAAAGCATGTGGGAAAATGTGTTATGGTCTGATGAGACCAAGGTTGAACTTTTTGGTCAAAATTCCAAAGGTACGTTTGGCACAAAAACAACACTTTGCATCACCAAAGGAACACCACCCCACGGTGAAGCATGGTCGCAGCAAGATCATGCTTTGGATTTGCTTTTCTTCAGCTGGAACTGAGGCTTTAGTCAAGGTAGAGAGAATTATGAACAGTTCCAAATACCACTCACTTTTGGCGCAAAACCTTCAGGCATCTGCTAGAAAGCTGAAGATGAAGAGGAATTTCACCTTTCAACATGACAATGAACCCAAGCATACATCCAAATCAACAAAAGAATGGCTTCACCAGAAGAAAATTTAAGTTTTGGAATGGCCCAGACAGAGGCCAGACCTAAATCCAAAAGAAAATCTGTGGGGTGACCTGAAGAGGGCTGTGCATAAGAGATGCCCTCACAATCTGACAGATTTGGAGTGGGCAAATATTGCCAAGTCAACATGTGCCATGCTGATAGACTCCTACCCAAGAAGACTTAATGTAATTAAATCAAAAGGTGTTTCAAAGTATTAGTTTAGGGTGTGCACACTTATGCATCCAGCTTATTGTATGTTTTTTATTTTTTATATTTTTTCCCATAACAGATTTGTTTGTTTTTCAGTTGAATTGTACAGGTTATAGGTCACATTAAAGTTGGGAAAAGTTTTGAAACGTTTTATTGTGGTCTCATTTTTTATATCACAAAAACCTGGTATCTTGACAGGGGTTTGTATACTTTTTACATCCACTGTATGTGTGTGTGTGTGTATATATATATATATATATATATATATATATATATATATATATCTCTATATATATATATATGTATATGTAAATATACATGGGTCTACTTCAGAATGTCGACCGTTCAGAATGCCGACTTTCATATGGCTGACATCATATGATCGTCATTCCGAAAGACCGACATCCTGAAATAGCACCATTTACCTACCTGTAAACACAGTAAAATTGTGTTATGCAGGGGGGCTGAGCCCCCCACACCCCCTGCTACTTAAATATTCTCACTCTAAGATCTCACTACAGTGCAGGAAAGGGGAATCTCCTAGTCCCGCACTGTAGCGGGATCTCCGCTATCATTTGTCGGCCTTTCAAACATTCGCTCATATGGTGTCGGCCATATGAGTTTCGAATATTTGAAAGTTCGAACAAATGAAGGGCTCCCATACATATATATATATATATATATATATATATATATATATATATATATATATATATTTTTTTTAAGTTTTACATTTGGAACTAAAGCATGGAGATTTGCCTGTTGTACTGATGATGCATGAAGGTGCTTTTTTTTTTAAATTTTTCCTGCTCTCATGCCTTTCTGACACCCATCCTGCACCACAGCTATTTAATCATTCCCTTACCATGGTGAGAGCTGATTGTTCACAGCCATCATCCAGACAGCCATGAGGGGATTTGTTTCAGTTCTTCACACTGAGCCTACTCCTAGTAGCTGACATGCATGCTGACAGATACAGAGTCCTCCTGTGCCTTCTGTGGATGGTCATTAAAATTTATACTGTATGAAAGCTACCATACAGATGTGGCTTGTTAGAGTGAAGTGCATGTTCCTGGCCCATATGCTTCAAGCTGTGTACCTCTTGCTCTAGAAAATGCCAACACTCAGTAGACAGGACTGCCTCCCTCCCCTCATGATGGGCAAGCCTGTGTCAGCCACTCACTCAGACCTTCTCTTGGTGGCTCCTCCAGCACTTAAGGTGCCTGTTTATCACAGGCCATCTGGGTCACACTAAAGCAGTGATGCACAACGTCCGGCCCCAGGGCCAAATCCGTCCCTTGACCCAACACTATCCGTCCCCCAGAGAGTAACCAAAAATTAAAAAAAAAAGTGAAAAAATGCTATGCCTTACTGCAGTCACACAAATTTTCCATCACATGCTTACTTATCTAATTGACTGCAGTTGTGCACAGCTCTAATTTTAGCTGCGGAATCTATTCTTTGTTGTTTATAACTTGTAGTCTGTAAACAGTAGTAACTTTATGCAAGAGTTTGTAATAAGTCATGGCTGAAAGCTAGAATAAAGTTAAATGCATAGTTGATGTAGAAAACAGGCAGTTTCATGACTGCTGTCTTAAATAAAAATGCCAGTCAGCAGTACCTATTGTTAACTGGTAACGATTTACTATGTTTTGAGGTGGTCCATGGATGCATTAAGAATTTGTGTAGTGGCCCTCCCCATAAAAAGGTTGTGCACCACTGCACTAAAGGCATTATCTTTCTTTGTTATGAAGCCACGCAGATACATGTTTTGTTGGCTTGCATTTCTCCAGTTTGTATTGTGTAAGTCTAGTAGAATACTAAATGTAGTTTTGGAGGAACATGAGGTAAAAGAGAAAAAGAAACATTGCTCTGTCTATAACAGATGTAATTGGTTTACCCATTTTCAAGTCATCAGCAAACAAGTTGTAGGACACCTGTGAAGCAAAAGCTATATTTGAAAGATACAAACTTAACTTAACAAGTATGGGTTTAGAACAAAGTCCCGTGGGACACACTGAATGCAACAGAGAGTTTCACCAGTCCATTTGCTGTGTGATACTTGCCATGTCCTGTTTGTAAGCCATGCGGCTATTCATTTTATTAAGATTACATTAATACCTAGTTGTTCTAATTTTTTTATTAGTGTTTTGTGTATTACTGTATCAAAGGCTAAAGTTAAGTCTATATAAAGTATATCACAGCACAATTTTTCATTTATAGCTACTATGTTAATATAGAAATTATAGTCATGTAAATTGAACTTATCATAACAGTAAACATTCAAATGATCACTGTTGCAGTAGCCTTAGCTCTGTTGGGTTATATCCTGCCAAGGATATAATGGTTAGCCTGTTTTCAAACCTTCAGGGCACTTTCCAATTGCCTAAACTGTCAGGCAGCTCAAGCTGAGCCGACTAAAAAGAAACGTTTGGCCACAAAGCCCATTTTAGCTTTCCTTCCAGCAGAGAGGGGGAGGCTGAGCCCTGAAAGTACAATGCTAGGAACAATAAAAGTAAATGCCCACATCCTGGCATAAAAAAAAAATCCAAAAAACAAGGGAGGGGTGAAGGGAGGGAGGAGCTACTGCAGCAGTGATCATTCAGACATATACTGTTATGGTAAGTTCACCATACACAACTGCTACAGTAGTCCTAGCTGTATGGGTAGATTACTTTAGCTAACTGCGTTTAGGAGGTGGAAGGAGAAGAGCCCCAGGATCCCTTTGAGAATGGTCCTAGTAAAACTTGATCTGGATCTAGAGAAGGATAATTAAGCTTATTTTGCTTTGTAAAATTATGTACAGAAGACCAGGTAGCAACTTGTAGAATACTTCTAGAATCTAACCCTTTCCAAAGGCCATAGATGAATCCAAGGCTCTGGTAGAATGGACCTTGACCCTGCCTGGAATAATTTTGTTATGGTGTGTGTAACAAAATGTAATAGCCTTTGACAACCATTTGGAAATATTCTGTTTTGACATAGGTTGTCCTTTCTTCTTACCTTCATAGGAAATGAACAATTGATCTGAAATTCTGAAAGATTTATTTCTGTCAAGATAGTACCTGAGTGCTTTGTGGACAAACAAGGTATGGGGTATCCTTTCTCCCTCATTTTTAGGTTCAGGAAAGAAAATGGTGAGATGGCTAGCTTGGCCTAAAGTAAACTCGGATATCACTTTAAGTAAAAAAGAAATTACTAGCTCTCAAAGAAACCCTGTCCATATGGAAAATGAGATAGAGTTGACTCACCATAAGAGCCTGCAACTTAGACACTCTTTTTGCAGAGGTCAGAACAATCGGTAAAACTGTTTTCCAATTTTAAGAATCTGAAGTCAGCCAAATTATCTGGTTCAAATGGAGAAAGTGTTAGCTTCTCTAACACAAAATTAAGGTCTAAAAAAGGGGCCACCACCTTTCTTGGAGGTTTGTCATGCAAAACCACTTTGAAGAGCATTTTTACATGAGCCTGCATTGAAAGAGGAGGTTCCATGGGCAGACATGCTGAAATGGCCAATAAATGAACCTTGGTAGAGAAATACAAAAGGCCGTAGGATAGTAGCTCACACAAATATTGTAAAACTAGAGAAAAAGTAGCCCTAAATGGGAGTTGGTTATGTTGTTGGCACCAACCAAAAAACCTTTACCATTTGTTAATGTATGATTTTCTAGTAGTAGGCTTTCTTGCCTCCATTAGTACCTTCTGCACATCCTCAGTAAACAGTTGCCTAAAAGGAATTAACACTATCATCCAGGCAGTCGACTGAAGATGACTGATGTTGGGATGCGTTGAGCACCCCTGTCCTTGTGTGAGTAGATCCTGTCTGTGAGGAAGCTTGTAATTGCCCCTGGACATTTCCAAAAGAAGGGAGAACCATGGTTGCCTGGGTGTGAAGGGGATCACACAAATGACCTTGGGAGAATTCCTTCTGAGTCTTCAGAAGTACCCTGGAAATTAGTGGAAAGGGTGGAAAAGCATACAGGAACACAACTATCCAATGTAAAGAAAAGGCATCTGTCTTCCAGCCCTTCTTGTATGGAGAAATTTGCCAGGTGATGGTTCAGAAAGGAGGCAAAGATATCTACCTGAGGAACTCACCACAGATGGATCAAATCTTGGAAGACTCCCTGATCTAGTTTCCATTCATGAGGGTCTGCACTGGTCCTGCTCAGATTGTTTGCCACACAATTTTTCTCTGACAGAATGTGGGATGCCTGTAGAGTGAGATTCTGCTCTTTGGGCTAGTCTGCAAAGGGGTATGACTTGGTTCCCCCTTGCTTGTTGATGTACCACATGACTGTGATATTGTTTGTAACCACTTGAAGAGGTCCCAGGGACCAAAGATAACAGGGAGAGTTGAGTGCCTTGATCAGGGCAAGTATCTCCTTGATATTTATGTGCTGGTATCTGCCTTTAGTGTCCCACACCCCCTGCTGTTTTATCTTTCTTGAAACTGTTCCCCAAATGAAGTCTGAAGTGTCTGTGGTGACTGACTACTTGGAGCAGGGAGGGAGTAGGGAAGACTAGGATTTAAGGGTATGTGTTATTTCTGAAAAAAAAAAAAAAAACAATTAATGGAATTTTAAAAGATAAAGGGTATTTGATGCTGGGACCAAAGACATTTCAGGTACCACTGTATCTTTCTCATATGGAGTCTTGCCAGTGGTATCAAGACAATCGTAGATGCCATGAATCTTGATGTATTTCCTTGCAGTGACCAAAGTCTGAATGGAAAACCTTAGAAATGGATAAAAACAAACTTCTATTTTTTTCCTGTGGAAGAAAAACTCTGTGTACTGAGGTATCTAGTTAACATCCCAGGAACACAATCCTGTGTGAAGGAGTCAGCAAAGACTTTTGAATGTTCTGTTGGAATCCCAGCTTGTGTAAGAGATCTGTCACCCAAGAGAGAGATTTCTGACAAAAAAGACTCTGAAAAGATAAACAAGTTGTCTAAATATGCAAAAATGTTGACACTGTGTAGCCAGAAATAAGCTATAACTGGAGCTAGTCACTTTCTCTACAGCCTTGGTACAGTGGATAGTCCAAAGAGTAAGGCAGATAATTGATAATGTGATCAAGACACACAAAACCTTAAGAAACATCTGAAGTCTGAAGGAATAGGTTTGTGATGATACTTATCTTTTAAGTCTAGTGTTACCAGGAAATTTGAGATAGGAAGCAGAGGTAATAGGTTGTGAAGTGATATCATTTTGAATTTGGGCATTATCACAAATAGGTTTAAGAAAGAAAAATCCAGAATTGGTCTCCAAGCACTGTCTTTCTTTGGCACTACAAACATCCTTGAATAAAAGCCCTTCTGTATCTGGGAAGGAGAAATTGGTTCTATCACTCCTTGGGACAGCATGGGATGAAGATCAAGTCTGATATGGAGGATGAGGAATGATATCCTGGAAAGGAGGAATTTTCTCCTACTGCCAATTGTAACCTTAATGAATGATTTTCAGGACCCATTTTGTCTGAAATAATCTGTTGTCAAAGAGAAAAATGGAAATTCAGCTTTCTGGAAGAAAAAAAACGGGCCAGAGTTGGAGGGGGGTCATAAGGTCTTTTGAATAGTCATTCAGACATGTTGAACTGTTTTTGATTTTGGGAGGTTTGTGACTTGTTTTTGGAACCCCCTAGCTATTAATTCTTACATAGCTGTTTACCTAAATCTTGTTCAGTGTTTCTTCTTTTTTTTTTTTTTGCCAGCATTAGAGAGTACACCCCTTAGACAATTTTGAAAAAGGTGGCTGAAAACTCTTAGAGATTCCCTCAATCGGCTTCCCCCTTTTCCCACACTTTGCAATCACTAAATCTCTATCTCTATCCAAGGGAGAATTTAAAATCTCACTTTTAACATAATCTGGAATGGTCTGAGAATGCAGCCACGCAGACCTCCTCAAAACAGTACCAGTGGCCATAGCCCTGGGAGGGGTATCAACAGGGTCATACACAAACAGTAAACAATGAATAGATCTGTGGAATAGGGAAAACTGAGTTATTTAAAGCAGACTTTTCCTCATAAGAACAAACTGCAGGTAAATATTCCTGATATTTTCACAATTTGTCAGAACAAACTTTAAAATATGAACCTGATAATTCAAAAATTCTGACATTTAAAATTGCACAAATATGCACTTTTTCCCATAACTATCAGTAATTTTCTCATCCTTATAAAAAACAGTAGGATTAGAATTAACTTAGTGCTTAGCAGCAGTGAGATAAACTAAAGCTATAGCTGCTGGGTCAGATTTGGAAATGATATATAAAATTTTAAAAGATTGAATAACTTTATGCATCCTATCTGCCTTTTGTAGGGGCAGCTGGCTGACAGTCAGAAAATGTGTAGGCAATAGCACACACATCCTCTAAAGCAGACTGAACAGGAGTAATGGGTGTAAGTTCTGGAAAATCCTTCTATAACAATGCATAGTATTTTCTGATGGATTGAGAAACCTCAGTGTTCCTCCACTGAAACACTGGCACATTCTAGTAATAGTCACAGAGAAAGAGAAATCCTCACACACAGAATCAGAAACTGAACTCCACTCTGATTTTGAATCCGAAATCTTAGGGGGAAAAGCTGTATTCGTCCATTTATCTTTCTGTTCAGATTCAGAATCTTGAATCTTCTCATGAAAAGAGAAATGCGTCTTTCCTTTACCAGAAACTAGTTTACAGGAAGGATCAGTAAGCTGAATTAAACCTTGAGCAGTCAGACCCATTAAACTTCTCCTATCCAGATGAGTTTGAGGAAGAGTAAATACATGTTTGGTTTTCTGTTTCTTTTTGACAGGAGCAATGGGTCAACCATGCTACTAATGGCAGTAGTTACTTCCCCAGGGATGGGCACAGACTTCTGACACACCAGAGAAACCCTCCTTGTTCCCTGTCCCAGGACTGACAAGAGTGGCTGTCCTGTGCCCATTGAGGGGACCCCAACTGCTGCAGAGGAAGTGGTTAACCCCTGGTCCAATACTGGCTGTAGATGCAGCACCAGAGAGATCTGGGTTAAAAGATGAGTGGTCTGAGGTACAACAAATGGCCACAGCAGAGTCGCCCACCTGAGGCTGAGGCACATTGTAAACCTACCATTATTTTCAGCAACAAAAAGGTAAATGTATGGGTTTATATAACTCTGGGTTTGTCCTATTCTGTTCCCTTTTCTCTTAAAGATAGGTTTAACAAGTGTGTGGCTCCAGTATTGAGGAATATCTCTATACTTAAATGACCTAATGAATACCAAATATAATTTTATTGTAAGTTCAAACTGAAGTGTTCTTGGAATATTTTTACTAATTCCATCCTCTCCCTGCTGAAGTGTTCTTGGTATATTTTTATTAATTCCATCTTCTCCCTATGCTTTGTTTGAGTCCAGGTTGGGTAGTTCTTTTTCAGATGTAATCTAATTTAATTTCAGTATCTGAACTTAGAAGTTACTAGCACAACGTGTTGCCCCCGTTGTGGAACCACACTGTTTTCCATATGAATTTGGAAGTATGTATCTGTGATTTGTTGTCTTTGACCATAAATTCTAGAATCTGTTTTTCGTTTTGTATGTCTTTACTCTTTCACATCTTACATATCTGTGAAATGGTTTCTTTAATTTTTTTCTTCTTTTCTCTCTCACTATTTAATTTGTCTGTCCTGAAAACTGAAATAAGCAAACTGATCTGACCTTGTTTCCATTTGTTATATTTTTACCTCTTATTTTAACGTATCTTGTTTTTATGGAAATATAGGGTCTATATTGAATAAACAAATGCTTAAAAAAGTGAACGCTGATTCTTCTACCCTAGTTCACCAAACGCTCACAATCCCGAACACTCGGAACAGCGATTTTTTTCCCAGGGAAAAATATTGTTGTTCCACAAAAAAAAAAAAAAAAAAAACTTAAAACAATATTTAATGGGGGGGCAACCCCCTACTTAAATATACCAATTCCGAGATCGCAGCACAGTGGAGGAAACGGCAAACTCCTGAAACCGGCCCAGCGATTTTTTTCCCTGGGGGAAAAAAATCACTGTTCTGAGTGTTCGGGATTGTCAGCGTTCGCTCAAACAGAGTAGATGAATCAGCGTTCACTTTTTTAAGCATTCGGTGATTCAATATAGACCTGAAATGTAGCCTCTTGACCTTGTGTGCCAAGATCTTGATGTTAATTTTTTTTTCTGTTTATTTTGCTTTCAAACAATTTCCCTTTCAAAGTTTGCAACATTCCTTTTGGAGTCTTTTCTCTGAATTCATCACTCCAGTTAGTTTTACATAGTGACTGTTTTGCTTCTATAAAATCTGTTATTCGTTTTCTATGCGTTGGTTTAGATTTGAGTTTGCCAGAATTTTCCAGTTGTAGTTTTATAACTCCATGATCACATAAAATAACAATCATCTCCATAAAAATACAATCGATGTTTGGTATGTTCTGTTCCTGGTAGGTTTGGTTAAAATCTCCATCAGCTGTTGTTCCTGAACATACATTGTGAATTATTGACATAGAGTCAATATTATTCTAGTCTGTTTCTGCTAAGTTTATGTCCCCAGCTGCTATTACTTTTCCCTTCTGTCTTTCATCAAGAAATGTATGAATTCCTGTAGGTCATCAGCACTTAACTTTAGTGTTATATATACTCCAACAGTTGTAATCTCTTCTAGGGTTGTCTTTACTGTTACAGTTACACAATCTATTATTAGTGTTTTCACCAAACCTGTAATAATCACACATCTCACAACAATCTTTAATCCCTATCATTAACACCTCAACCTGAATTTTTGTTAGAATGTCTGTTACAGTAAAATCAGTCATTGTTCTTTAACCATGTTTCACAAATGCTAACAACTGTCTTATGTGAATATAGCAAATTTCCCAATAATAAATTATTACTAAGGCTCCTATAATTAACAACAAGCACAGTAAATCAATCAGCAAAATGAAATACCAATGGTCAACAAAACATAAGAACAATATAAATAAAAAAGACGTGTTGGCAAACAGCAGACCACTTTATTAAAATAAAAGGTAAGCGCTTTCGTAGAAAAAATTCCACTTCATCAGACCATATATCACATTGTTATGCAAACAATATATCTGTTTTGAAAACCAATCACCTTCAGAGCTAAAATCACATGATATAATCATAAATTATCACATTCACTAAATATAACAATAATTACCATCTTGATTTCCTGTACTTTAACCTAGGTTTTAAAGAAACCATACCATTAAGCCCCCCTTCTTTATCAGCTTGTAAATTTAATATCCAAAATAGTTCTTCTTCTGTAACATTTCTAATATCTCCCAAACGACCACGTTCTTTAACCAATTCTATCACAGTAAATTTAAAAATGTGATCTACTGAGATTTCCATCACGTTTGCTAAAGAACTAACTGGATTAGCGTATCTGATATCCCAAGCATGTTCTCTTATTCTTTCTAGCAGCATTCTATTGTTTTTTTCCACATAGAATTTCTGACATATTGAGCATTGAGCTAGATAGGCCAGATGTTTAGACTTACATGAGGCCATCACATTAAACCTGTAGGATTATGTGTAACTGGATGTATAAAAATATCGTTACTGTCAACCAAGTGGCAAAAATTACAACTACCACAAGGCATAGTACAAGCTGGTGACGTCCCACCTACTTCATGTTGTCTGTTATTTGTAGCACAAAATCCTTTTCAGATCATTTATTCTTAAAACAAAAGGACAGTGTCTGTCTTATTATTCTGCTGACATCTTTATCAGTTGTAAAATGTGCCAGTTCCTCTTAATAATGTCACATATATCTTTAATATTACTTGAATATGTCAAACAGAGTTTAGGTGCTTCTATACTGAAGCCATCCCTATTATATGATGAAGGATTGGCAATATATCCTAAGAAGTATGGGGTAGCTCTATTCTTTCTTAATTCTTGAATATCGCAAAGGTGATAGTCTATTTCTTTCACACTATAAACCCTTTCCATCAGTTGTTTTCGCATCGTTTCAATGTCATTAGTAAAGGTAGACTCATTATTGTTCAAGCAAGAAAGTCTCATGGCTTGACTTCTTATTATATTTTTTTATATTTTTATATATGTATGGTGGGTGTAAGCTATTATGATGTAAATGTGGTTGATATGACACTTCTTCCTTAACTTAGTGGTATGAATCTTATTAAAATTATTCTTACTAACATGTATATCTAAAAGGTCTATTGCTTTATCAGAAAAATTCAAAGTAAATTTAAGAAATGTAGTGGTAGCACGCAGCTATTCAATAAAGGCTAATAGTAGGTCATAATTACCCATCCATAAAATAAACACATCATCTACACATCTGTGATAGAATTTGATGTGAGGGGTATACATATGATCAGTTAACACAAAGTTATTCTCCCACTGTGCCAGTACAGTGTTAGCATAACTGTTGGCACAGGGGGTAGCCATGGCCACCCCAGTCTTTTGACGATAATATCTGTTAGAGAACATAAAAATGTTCTCAGGTATAGTCTCAACAAATAGACATAACAAGTCTATCTTCTCGATACTAAATGTACTATTCTTAACTAAGAATATATTCCAACCCTATATCATTAGAGATGACAGTAAATGAAGAATTGATGTCTAACATGACAAACAGATAATTCTGTTGCATATCAACATGTGAAAATGCATCATAAAACTGTTTAAGAAATTGTTTGGTGTCATTTAAAACTATTAAGTAATTCTCAAGCACTTGCCGTAAATGTTTGTCAACATATATTAACAAGTTTGTCAACATATGTTAACAATATTTCAGTCACCCATCCTTGACCGGAAACAATTGGTCTAAGTGGTGGATTATTAACATCTTTATGTATTTTAGGGAGGGCTTGAAAAGTAGGAATTAATGGTAATTCCACAATTCAAAAATCTATAAATCTCCATGGTAATGATTTGGTTACGAACACAATCATTCAGCATTCTATGTAAACCTTCAATCAACTTAAAAATATCTGAGAATATAATGCCCTCATAGGTATTGTTATCATTTAACAGCATAAAAATCATATCATTATACCTCATCATGTCCATGATTATAACAGCCCTACCCTTATCGGCGGGTCTAATACAAATACTAGCATCTAAGTGTAACCTTTCTAACGCAGAAAACTCTGCTTTACCCATGTTGTAAAAAAAGTTTATGTTGTGATACATCCTGATTAAAAACTGTATTCAATTCACGTTCACATACATTACAAAAAACTTCGAGTATTGAATTTAAATTGGGACTAAACACACTCGGTTTTCTAAAAGTACTCACACTCTTATTCCCTGAGTACATCAGTTTCAACATAATTCTTCCTGCAAAAAGCCTAATGTCCAAGGATACTTCCCCCAAGCTAGAAGGTTTGGCTGGTATGAAGGAAAGTCCTTTTTGTAGCACGGACACTTCTTCTGGAGTCAGAATTCTTTCAGATAAGTTGTAAATCACTCTTGACTGTTCTCGCCCATAACTTCTCTATCGTCGGTGTCTGTGATGTTAGCAGTGTCTTTTGTTGGATTCTCCTGCTTTGGCACCCTCTGCTGTTGGAACGACCCCTCTCCACTGTCCTTGTATATCTTACTGACACAGGCAGCTTCATAAAAAAACTGTGTTTGACCATTAGGTTTCATTTTAGGTCGAACATCAGGTGGATCTTTCTTATTGCTGGCACCGGAGGTCATAGAGAGTACTGAATGACTCATCACTGGTGACGATACATTCGTGCCGAACTTTGTGCTGGTCTCATCCACTTCTAAGGAAATAGTGCAGTCTTTCTGATTGTCAGATTCACATGTGTCAGTCTTTCTATCTTTTAAATATCTAGACCATGCAAACACTTGGCCACTATTAAAGACTTGAAAGTCTCTATGAAGCTTTCTCATTTTTAGCCGCTTTAGTCATGATTCATATGCAGTGATATTGTTTACAATGCTATTCATGCGGACATTAACCAAGGAGCCGGAAACTGCTCAAACAGATTTTGTTGTAAACTAGTAACAGAATCTAGTAATGAAGCCTCATATGGTTTGAAATGGTCATTAACATTTGCATATATTTAAACCTGGTGTCTAAATTTAACTGTTGCCAGCTTTTTAGGAGGTCCAGATATGTAGCACCATATGTCGGCATAACTAGCACTCACAGCCCACTGGGTACTACTTAATGGTATAAACAAGCCTCCAAGTGAAATCTTTGCCATTGATATATTTTTAATTTAAACAACTGGCTTTCAAGTTCTTTTACCTTCATATGAAAATTCTCCATGTTGATGTCAACATAGTCCATTTCTACAGTCTTTTCTGCAAGATTTAGAGACAGTAGCGGATTAATTTTCAGACTTAGAACATTCTTTAAAGTTTCACTGCTTCTGAAAGCATTAGTTGTTACTGGGTTAAAATCCAGTTCTAAGTCAAACCCCTCTGCTGTAATGTCCATTGGATAAAACAAAATAAACCAGCAAAATGAGATATCAGCAGTCATCAACAACACATTAGAACAATATAAATAAAAAAGAAACGTGTTGGCAAACGGCAGATCACTTTATTAAAATAAAAGGTAACCACTTTCAAAGAAAAAAATTCCACTTCCTCAGACAATAAATCACATTGTTATACAAACAATATATCTTTTTTGAAAACCAATCACCTTCAGAGCTAAAATCACACAATATAACCATAAATTAGCACATTCACTAAATATAACAATAATTACCATCTTGATTTCCTATACTTTAACCTGGGTTTTAAAGAAACCTTATCATTAAGCCCCCTTCTTTATCAGCTTGTAAATTTAATATCCAAAGTTGTTCTTTATCTTCTGTAACTTTTCTAATATCTCCCAAACGGCCACTTTCTTTAACCAGTTCTATCACCCTAAATTTAAAAATGTGATCTACTGAGGTTTCAATCACAGGTTTTGCCAAAGAACTAACTGGATTAGCTTGTCTGATATCCCTAGGATGTTCTCTTATTCTTTCTAGCAGAGTTCTATTGCTTTTTCCCACATAGAATTTCTTACATATTGAGTATTGAGCTAGATAAACCAGATGTTTAGACTTACACGAGGCCATCACATTAAACCTATAGGATTTATGTGTAACTGGATGTCGGTTTTAGAGTGCATGGTCCAACAGCAGAGTGCACAAACACAGGAGAATCCATCAAGAGGCACTGCTAAAGTCACAGACACCGATGATAGAGAAGTTATGGGCGAGAACAGTCAGATTGATTTACAACTTATCTGAAAGAATTCTTACCTCAGAAATGTCCACGCTGCAAAAAGGACTTTCCTACATACTAGCCAAACCTTCTAGCTTGGTGGAAGTATTCTTGGACATTTGGCTTTTTGCACAAAGAGTTACATTGAAACTGATGTACTCAGGGAATAAGAGTGTGAGTACTTTTAGAAAACCGAGTGGATTTAGTCCCAATTTAAATTCAATACTCGAAGTTTTTATGTAATGTATGTGAATGTGAATTGAATACAGTTTTTAATCAGGATGTATCACAACATAAACATTTTTACAACATGGGTAAAGCAGAGTTTTCTGCATTAGAAAGGTTACACTTAGATGCTAGTATTTGTATTAGACCCGGCGATAAGGGTAGGGCTGTTATAATCATGGACATGATGAGGTATAATGATATGATTTTTATGCTGTTAAATGATAACAATACCTATGAGAGCATTATATTCTCAGATATTTTTAAGTTGATTTAAGGTTTACATAGAATGCTGAATGATTGTGTTCGTAACCAAATCATTACCATGGAGATTTATAGATTTTGTATTGTGGAATTACCATTAATTCCTACTTTTCAAGCCCACCCTAAAATACATAAAGATGTTAATAATCCACCACTTAGACCAATTGTTTCTGGTCAAGGATGGGTGACTGAAATGTTGTCAATATATGTTGACAAACATTTATAGCAAGTGCTTGAGAATTATTCAATAGTTTTAAATGACACTAAATTTCTTAAACAGTTTTATGATGTGTTTTCACATGTTGATATGCAAGAGAATTATCTGTTTTTCACATTAAGACATCAATTCTTTATTTATTGTCATTCCTAATGATGTAGGGTTGGAATATATCAGAGTTCTTAGTTAAGAATAGTACATTTACTGTTGTGAAGATAGGCTTGCTATGTCTATTTGTTGAGACTATACTTGAGAACAACATTTTTATGTTCTCTGACAGATATTGTCAGTAGACTGGGGTAGCCGTGGTACCCCCTGTTCCAACAGTTATGCTAATACTGTGTTGACACACTGGGAGAATAGTTTGCGTTAACTGATCATATGTATACCCCTCACATCAATTTCTATCACAGATTTGTAGATGATGTGTTTATTTCATGGATGGGTACTTATGCCCTCCTACTAGCCTTTGTTGAATAGCTGGATACTACCACTACATTTCTTAAATTTTTTTTGAAATTTTCTGATAAAGCAATAGAGTTTTCAGATATACATGTTAATAAGAATGATTTTAATACGATTCATACCTCTAGGTTCAGGAAGAAGTGTCATACCAACCACATTTTACATCGTAATAGCTTACTCCCATCCCACATATATAAAAATATAAAAAAATATAATAAGAGGTCAAGCCATGAGACTTTCTTGTTTGAATAATAATGAGTCTACCTTTATGCGATGCAAAAAGAACTGATGGAAAAGGGGTTATAGTGTGAAAGAAATAGACTGTCAACTTAGTGATATTCATGAATTAAGAAAGAATAGAGCTACCCCATACTTCTTAGGATATATTGGCAACCCTCTATCATATAATAGGGATGGCTTCAGTATAGAAGCACCTAAACTCTGTTTGACATGTTCAAGTAATATTAAAGATATATATAGCATAAAAACACTGGAAGCAACAGACCAAGGCTGCGAAATAAAAAAATACAAAAATTTATTTCCACAATAAACAAACGGTGAGCACTTTCGTGGACCAAGCCACTTCATCAGACAATGATCATAACTTAAAAAACTCCTTTTATACCAGTTCATGACAGTTAAGCAAGTGCAAAAATCTCCACCTACATTTAAAGCAACAGAGCAAACAGCCATAAGAATTGCAATAGCATGTTACAAACACAGTATCATATGTAAAATAATATAGCAAATAAATATTATTACAACAACCAAAGTGAGTTCCTATACAAATAAAACATTAAAAATATAATCATTTAAGCAAATCCCTTCCTAATAAAATGGGCTTAATGTTAATCTTGTCATTAAGTCCCTTCCCCATACTGGCCTTGAGTTTTACAATCCATTCCAGTTCTTTTGTTTCCCCTTTTAATTTTAGGTCTCCCGTCTCTGAGACCACCTAACACCCTGTCAATCACCATGAAGACAAGACTCTAAAGAAAATATGGCAACAGGGGAGCGGACACTGATTTGGAATATTTCAAGAAGGACATTGAGTGAGACTGAAAGTAAATTCATCCCAGCACATAAAATGACAGTTACTGATAAAATTTTAGAATTGAAAGCCTTTACTCGATGTATTATGTTGAAATTGCAATTTGGTGATGTTGGTAGTACCCCTGTTGGGGCAGATGTTTTAAAAAAAAACAAGTGGTTATGTTCCCACTAACAATGTAGTGTTAGACGCTTTTGAAAGAGTGTGTATTAAAGAAATTTACAGCTTGCATGATTGCAATGTTCATGATAAATATTTTAATAATTTGAACAAAGAGGAAAGGATAGTCCATGAGACCAGCGGACAAAGGTGGCTCACTGGTGGTGATGGATTGTTCCTTTTATAGGGATTCCATGTTCAATATGTTAGATGATATCAAATTTTATTCTAAAGTGAGTTTGCAACAAGTGCAGAGATGTAGTGACGTTTTATATAATGCACTGTATGAATGTCTGGCATGCCGTATTATTGATTTTGATTTGTTTAACTATTTTATAGTGAAATATCCTGTAATACCAATAATACAGGGTCTCTCCAAAATCCACAAGGATCCCCTGAAACCACCAATGAGACCTGTTGTCTCAGGGAGGGGTTGGTCCACCAAAACCCTATCAATTTATGCAGAGAGACATTTGAAACCCATACTCAGGAAGAATCATATCATTTTATCAGACACAGAGCATTTTCTGAGGGATTTGTATTCATTTGTTAGTACATATGAGAATGTAGGTAAACTATTTCTAATTACTTTGTATGTGCAATCTTTGTTTACCGTTATCCCCAACCAGGTGGGGATTGAATTTTTCAGGAAGTATTTATTAGATGATGATTCGTATGACAGACAGTGTGTGGATTTTCTGTCTCTACTTATGGAACTTATTCTAGAGAACAATTTATTTATGTTCGAAGATAAGCTTTATAGACAACTAGATGGCGTAGCCATGAGCACTTCTTGTGCCAATGGCTGCGCCAGTATTGTCATGGCTTCCTGGGAAAAGTAACATCTTGTCAGTGAGCATGGTAAACGCCTGAAATTCTATAGGATGTTCGTAAATTACCTCTTCCTTCTATGGGAGGGGGATGTGTCTACGTTTGACCATTTCTTTTTGTATTTGAATGAATGCACCAGTTTTCTAAGTTTTACTATGAAGAGTTCTTTTAACTCAATTGATTTTTTGGATGTTAAGGTGATACAGAGGAATGATGGGGGTTTTGAGACTGAGATTCACAGGAAAGAATGCTATAGAAGTAGCTACCTACATAGAACAAGTATGCACCCCCAACATATATTTAAAATATTGTCAGGGGCCAAGGTTTGAGAACTTCAAGGCTAATGGCAAGCCATGATAAGTTTGAAGGTGAATTGGCTGAGTTGAGAACAAGGTTCCTACACAGGGGATATACTGACAGAGAACTGCAGGGCACTGTGAGAGAAGTAATGGATTGTAGGGACACTGAGGAGAGGCCTTATTTCTCTGATAATGTACAGCCATCTCGAATAATAGGTGGCTACAGGGGGTGTACAAAAATGTCGGTCACCTACTCTAGTAATACCAGAAGATTACAAGATATTTTTCGCAGGAACTGGAATATCTTATGCAGTGATGATGTTGTAAAGGAGTTAGTGCATGAGACCCCGGGGTACACTTTCAGGAACAAGAAGAATTTGAGAAGAATTTTATGTGGACCCAGGTTACAACAGGAGAATACACAGGTTGGTGGTATGGGTCGAAGTGCCACCCTACCCTGTAACAGTTGTAATCATTGTATTTATATGGATGATAGTGGGGAGAGATAATATTCCTGGGTGCAAGCTTAAATACAATTGCCCAGATGGCTTATCTCACTCCAGACAAACAAAGACAACTGACTACCTATTTCAAGGAAATGGCAACAAAGGCCCAGTTATCTGCATGAAAAATTCTGCAGGCTTTGGGCTTCATGGCATCCTGCATCTTACTAATTCCATATGCAAGACTGCATATGAGGAAAATTCAGTGGTACCTAAAAAGTGTCTGGACACAACATTGCCACAGTCTGGAAACAATGATTACTCTAATTCCCTGCCTGCAACAGGAATTTCGATGGTGGACAAAGGCTTGTCACCCAAACAAGGGACAGCCATTCTCACTACCCCTAGCTAGGCAGAGCCTAACGACGGATGCTTTAGATTATGCCTGGGGGGCACACATGGCAGGAAGAGGCATTCAGGGCACCTGTTCCTCAAACCAAAAGCATCTACATATCAATCAAAAAGGGATGCTAGCTGTTCAAAATGCCCTGACAGCCTTCAAGGCCCTACTTCATCCGGGACAACTACTGATAAAGACAGACAACACCACGGTCATGTGGTACATACACAAGCAGGGGGGCACTCATTCTTATCCCCTGTGCAGACAAGCCATGGCCTTATGGGACACAGCATTGACTTACCAAGTTCATCTGCAGGCACAATTCCTGCCAGGAAAGGACAATACTCTGGCAGATGAACTAAGCAGAAACCTCATGGATCCCCATGAGTGGCACCTGGATCCACAAGTCTTCAGCATGATAACAAAGAAATGGGGACGCCCGAACATAGATCTATTTGCCTCCCCTCAAAACAATCAACTAAAAAGATTCTGCACAAGGACTTATCACCGACAAGCTTGGAAAGTGGACGCCTTATCTTTCAACTGGACAAACCTATCAGTATATGCCTTTCCTCCACTGCCTCTCCTCCCTGAGGGGCTCCTAAAGGTCAGGCAGGAGAAACCAAAAATTATTCTGATTGCCCCAGACTGGCCACGCCAGTACTGATATCCGATCTTAAGGAACTTGTCCCAGTGCCCAGCCTGGACCTTAACTCAAATACCTCAACTACTGTCCCAACAAAACAATCAGATTCTGCACAGCCAACTCAGGACCCTAAACCTGGCAGCATGGCGGATAATGTAGCCATACAAACCACACCTCTCAGTAAAGCTGTGATGGATGTCATTTTAGAAGCCAGAAGGCCTAGTACTAGAAAATCCTATGCTGGGAAATGGAAAAGATTTTGCGCTTGGAACCAAGCTCAAGGAACAGATACAGCTGTTCCAAATATTCCTCAGATTTTACAATACTTAACTGAGATGCTGGACAAAGGCCTATCTTTTTCATCAATTAAAATCCATGCCTCTGCCATTTCTGCTCATTATACTACAGAGCCACCACTCTTTTCTCATCCTTTATTAAGGCAGTACCTCAGAGGAGCCAAAAACTTAAGGCCTCCAAGGAGAATGCCAATACCTGCATGGGACCTCAATTATGGAAAAACTCACCTTGCCTCCTTTTGAGCCAGCTGCTACAGCGGATATAAAGCTCTTATCTTGGAAAACAGCTCTGCTCCTAGCAATAACTTCTGCAAGATGAGTTTCAGAGCTACAGGCTCTCATGGCTGTAGAACCCTTTATCATTTTTTATCCAGACAGGGTCTCTCTGAGAACAAACCCTACATTTATGCCTAAGGTGGTATCCAGTCGTAGCCCTTAACCAAACAATTCATTTGCCAACTTTTTATCCAAATCCACAGAACGAGGGGGAGAAAAGTCTGCATTCTTTGGACATACACAGACTACTTAGATTCTACTTGGACAAAACTAAAGTTTTCAGAAAGACAGAACAATTACTAGTAGCATATGCCACAGCATCACAAGGAAAGACTATCTCCAAGCAGACTATTTCAAAATGGATAGGTCACTGCATTCGATTCTGCTACTCACAGCATGGCAAACCAGTGCCTAAGGGCATTAGGCCACATTCAACCAGAGCTGCAGCCACTTCTGCAGCCTTTCTCAGGGGAGTACCAACCAAAGACATTTTAGAGGCTGCTACTTGGAGTTCAGTGCATACCTTTACAAAACATTACAATCTGCCTCTTTACTCTAAATCCAGGGCAGGCTTTGCCACTGCAGTTCTGCAGGGCCTCATAGCCGCTCCTAATCCTGTTTAACTCCAGCCCCCCAACCATAGCTTTGGGACTCAACCCAAATATAATGACTGCAACAGTGAAACACAAAGAACATAGTACAGTTGTGTACACTTACCATAAATGTAGATGTTTGAGTGAATTCACTGTTGCAGTCCAGGTTACCCCCCCGCCATCCCCCTTATTTTTGCTGGAACTTATCTTTACTTCTCTAATCTGTACAACCTGGGTGGTGTTTTTGCTTATAGATGAAGGTAAAGCTTATTTTGGCGCATGTATGTTTTATTTACATAATTTTAGCCTACCCTTTTGGGAGCACCTGACATCTGGGGCAAGAAAAACTGAATAAAATGGAGTCAGCTGCATCTTTTATACCCCTGACGACCTGACGTCAGGGAAGAGGCGACAGCAACTGATGCAGGACCCAAGACTTTGGAATTCAGGCCGACTGAGGGCAACCTGCCAGCAGGATAACCCAAATGTAATGACTGCAACAGTGAATACACTCGAACATCTACATTTATGGTAAGTGTACACAACTGTACTTTTGTATAGCAATGTGATATATGGTCTGATGAAGTGGAATTTGTTCTACGAGAATGCTTACCTTTAATTTTAATAAAGTGCTCTGCCGTTTGCCAAAACATTTTTTTTTTTTATTTGTAGTAAATCAATGTTGCTGTCTGTGAACTGTTACATTTCTGACCTGGCAAAAATCTTGTCTTATATTAGTCAAATACTGCAATGTATGTGCTACAAAAATTCTCTTCCCTTGTCTTGACAAGTGGACTCTTTCCTGTATAAGTACATGCGCCCCAGGTTAGCCTAGGATGTTCTATGAATTTCCAGTTTTTAAAATGTGACATTTTTCATGTAGGTATTTATCAAAAAATCTTTTTTATTCATGCTTATCTAACTTCTTTCCATATGTGATTTCTGCAAAATATTTTCTAGCACCTGTACAAACTATGCTATCTAAGATGGCTGGAAGTTCACTACTAAGGGGCGGTGAGGCCTTTAAGATGAGATTGTTTGAACCAATATGAATAAAAACCAATTCCGCACTTCCTTATATTAAGGCATTCTAAACTGTGCTCACTTCCTGTATTTTTGCCGCTTGCAAACATAACTGTATTTGACTTTCATTATCCTCTATGCAAATGTGGGCATCCTTTCCACCAGTAATTGAGTCAGCAATTACTAGTGTACAATTTCTGACTAGATCCAAAGAATCTCCCGTTGCTAATTCAGTAATGTCAGCTCTTTTGGTTGTTATAAAAGAATGCTCTTCATTACCGTTAGTCTTATTAAGCTCACTGTTTTCACAGGTCTATATTAAATTCTCGAAAGCCAACAATGTCAAATCTGACATTGTCGACACGAGAATAGCGAAACTGCAGAACATCGAAGAAGTAAACGGAAATCTCCGTAAGGGGAGATAGTGCGGTCTCGGAGTTCGTACATTTAGGTAGCGGGGGATGTGGGGGGTGCAGGGGGGCTTTCCCCCCTGCCTACACCATTTAGTTTTTTGTTGTTGTTGTTGTTTTTATTTATTTTTTTTGTGAACATTCGATGTTTTAACAGTTTGATCATTAAAGATCGACCTTTAGTGATTCAAACTGTTAAATATTCTATGTTCTAATATAGACCCGTTTTCTCCACTTATTTTATCACAGTTCTCATCTAACTGTCTGTACTTTCACAGCCTGAACCATATTGTCAGCTTCAGTCTTTCTCTTCTTTTTTTTTCTTTCAGTAATGTTCTTTAATCCTTCCAGGTCAATTTGAATTTCTTCTGTTTAGCCTGCCCTTTGCATCTTTTTCCTACTCTGTTGGAAAAATGATGCCATTTTCTGTAGACTGCATGTTTTGTGATTGAAAAATGTTTTCATTCCCTGCACCTGTGTCATAAAGGAGCAGTGTCATTTTTGTATATATTCTTTCTGCATTATAAACATTAATCAGTTTCTTTTTTCTTCATAGTAGTTGTAATGAACTTATCCATTTCTGTCTTTTTTTTCTTATTTTCTTCTACATGATCTGAACCTTCTGATTGCTGCATGCTTGTATCCTGAATTCCAAAGCTGTCTACAGTAGTATCATGTTTAATAGAGGTTGTGTAATCTTTACTAGCAGAGGACAAAGGTGAATTGCACAAGTGAACTCATTTTCAGTACGTCTAGATTTATTATTAATAACTATAAGCACATCATCCACCTTTTGACATGAAGAACACAAACCTTTAGTGTTATCAGGTGTTGCATTCATCTATGCACAGCATTTAGTACACTGGGCAAAATACACTAGTTAATATCACATTCATGTAATAGGTGGAGGTGAATGTTTAGCATACATGTTGTCTTAATTCATTTATCAAATTGGCAGTTGGGTGACTGCTTGACTGGGGCTAAATAAGTAATGCCCAGCTTAGTTTTGTGAGGAGAAGGCATGAGGGATCTGCCTTGCACTAAGACCTAGTGCTAGTGCAACTAACTAAACAAATATCCAGTCAAACTTTGATGTGCGAAGCATGCTAGCATGTGGAATAATAGAATTACAGCCACAACGATGTTGAAGGACATCACCAGTGATGGGTAGTGGGTGCAACATGTAAAAGAAAAAATCTCAGCAGCACACGGTGTCATAACCGTAGGTGTCTGCCACATTGTTCTCATCTGCAGAGGGGATGACTGGAGATAGTGAATGATTAGTGGGCCCCTACACATCTTCAGGTTAGTGAGTAGGGGGAATAAAAATTTCACTGAAAAGGATAAGTTAAGTATTGGTATTCTTTGTAGTCAACGTTGCAGTATTGCTCTTGGGTCTTTCCTGCCATGCAAAAGACTGTGGCCTGCTTGAATACCTTTAGTATTTTCACCATCTGGCAGATGCCAGTAGATGTCAGTGCAGACCAACATCTAGACATCAGGGTATAAAATGGGTATCAGCTACCTCCATCTTCATTTCTTTCTTGACATGTAGCCTGATTCATGACACTACCTTTACTTTGCATTTTCAGTCTGTTGGTTTGAATCACATCAGTTCTACATGCCTTCAGATAAGTACCCCACTTGGGAAATTTTTTCTTGTTAAATTTTAGAAAATAAATGTCTTTCTTGTTAAAAAAGCAGATTCCCCACAAAGATTTTAATTCACTTGGCTTGTTTTGTCTAGGCACTCAGCACAATTTTGCTTATTGTCAGTATTGTGCAAGGAGGTTCAATTCCAAGACCATTAAACATAAAGCTGAGTCCTTTCAGATACATATGGAGTCAAACAAGGTTTCACGTCCTTCAACATCAGCTGGTTCTCAAGCCCTCCTTACAGAAAAGTATAAGGATAAATGTTTGAGTGAGAGAGATGTTGGAGATTCAGCTGACATTTCTTTGTGCAGGCCCTTGACTAGAAGTGATGTCGCCAATGCAGGTGGGGTGTGTTTGCAGCGCCCTGGTCCAGTGTCTTCTAGGTTGGGGTCTACTGGCTCGACCCCTCTGGAGGCCATCAGAGCTAAGGTCCTTAGTTGACAGTCAGACACCAGGCCCAAACTGGTTGTGTCTTAAGCCACTGGGCAGGTTATGGCTTCTGATGCCTGTGTTCTGGTCACGAGTGTGATGTTTGTACACTTTTGTTTTTTGTTTGGGAGGAGATCCCTGGGAACCTGATTGAGGTTGCTGCCTGTTGCCTATGACCTGAGGTCTTCACTTCCCCTAAGCCATGGCCATCCAAATCCAAGAGGCTTTCAGGTTTGCCCCAGCCATTGCTGCCCACTTGCTCTTCTTCCAAGTTTTCTTCACAAGACGTGATCAGGCTGGTCCATGGCATCATTGATTTCATGAAGACCACAAAAGGATCCTGTGCCAGGAACTTTCTCTGAGAAATGGAGAAGGGACACTTCTCCAGGAAGATTCAGATTCCTGAGAATTAAAAGAGGAGGAGGAACTGGCACATGTAGAATATCTTCCAACTCAGCCTTTTGAATATTTTAATTCTAATGACATCTTATCCTCAGCTTCACTCCCTAAGGATTTATCCTTTGGTGACAACCTTCACAGGATGAGGGAGGCATTTAATCGAGGGCATAGGGAGTTTTCTAATGTTCATACTCATTACAGAGAGCTTTTAAATCTTCCTGTCCCTAGACCTTTGGCAATTCACCAGTTCATGTTGTCTTGGATGATATGCTTCAGGACATTTCTCTGCACCCTGACTCCTTTCCCCTACTCCTAGGAAGCTAGATCACTTCTATAGGGTACTAGAATCTCATAAGTACCTTTATAATAATCTAGCTGCAGATCATTTTCAGTGTTCTCTACAGAGTCCGATGAAGGAGCTCCTGGGAGTACATCCATGAAACCTCCAGCAAATGACAGGGAAAGCAGATTGCTGGACTGATTTGGTAAAAAGACAGCCACCCTGGCTATCAGTCATTGCAGGTACAGATTAAATCCAAGTCAGACAGGATACAAGACAAGAGACTTCAGAGGGACAAAAAAGCGTGAGCTCCTTGATGCTATTTTGGACAAGGAGTTACTTTTTGGATCACTGACTGAGAAAATATTTAATAAACTGGATAAGAAAGAGGAAACAAATTAAATGTGTCAATGAATACTACATGTCTGCCACTCCCAGATATGATAGGAGCTACCCTTCCAAGTCTGGGACCTTTCCATCCTAACATGCAAGACTAGACAGACTATGGGGAAAAGACTACATTTGCAAAGAAAATTAAACCAAGCAATGTGGGGATTCAAGGAACCTGCCCCACCCCGGGAGCAGCTGTGACTATCCCCAGCACTTCCTTCCTGTCCCCCAAATCCCTCCCTATCCCAATCCGATTTCCAAACTCTACCCTTTCCCCCCCAGCGGAAAGACTGTCAGCTTTTTACCACCATTGGGAAGACATAACTGAGGATAAATAGGTACCGAAAGTAATAAAGGAAGGTGATGCTATTTAGTTCTGGAAAAAAACTCCCTTCCTGTGGATCTACCATCTCCAATAAACCAAGAAAAGGTGTTTCTTCCCATTATAAAAGATCTGTTTGTGCAGGTTTCCATTCAAAGAGTTCACAGAAAAGAACTGGACACAGGATTCTACTCAAGCCTTTTTCTCATACCCAGAAAAGAAGGTATATAGAAACCTATCCTACATCTCTCAAGATTAAACAAATTCCTTTGTTTCCAAATTCAAGATGTTAGCCCTGCAAAAGCACTTCCCTTGGTCATTCAAGGGGCAGAGATGGTGACTCTGGACTGAAAGAATGCCTACCTTCATACTCTTATAGAGCAGGAACTCAGACGGTACCTATGTTTTTCAGAAGGGGGATTATATTACCAATTTTATGACTTACCATTTGGCTTATCTACTGCTCCAAGGGTTTTCGCAAAATGTCTGGCACCAGTCATTGCTTTCTGCAGGACACTAAAAGTCCATATATGTACTTACCTGGACAACTGACTGACTCAGGCAAAGTTTTCCCTAGAACTTCATCACAGATTGCTTTCAGAAGGTGGGCCTAAGCCTCACTCTCCAGAAGTCACAACTGCAGCCAAGAATAATAATTACCTTCCTGGGGGCAGTCATAGATGCTGTGCAGCAGAAAGCCTTCCTTCCTTCCTTCCTTCCTGCCTTTCTTCCTTCCTTCCTTCGTTCCTTCCTTCCTTCCTTCCTTCCTTCCTTCCTTCCTTCCTTCCTTCCTCAGGACAAAGTCCTTTCTTTATCACAATACCTCAAAGACCTTCAAACCAATCACATTGTTTTAGCAAGAGGAATTCTTCAAAGCCATGGGTTGCATGGCTTCATGCATTATCATGAGCCCCATGGCAAAGTTATACATGAGAAAACATGGTTCTTAAAGAACACTTGGGTCAGCAATCACAGCCTCTAGAAACTATGATTCCTCTACTAACAAGCCTAAAAAGGACATTCTATGGTGGATGGAAAGTGTTCATACAAATCTAGTGGCCCATTTCCTTCTGCCAGACAAGGCACGACAGGCCCACTTAGGACATCTCAGAGTTTAGCGGACTAGAGACATGCAGCAGACAAAACAGCATATCATTCAGAAAGAGATAATGGCAGTTTTCTTTGGCCAGCATGGACAAGCTGATTCTATGAACTCTTCAGATTTGGACAGGCAATACCATAGTTATGTTGTACATAAATAAACTGGGGGGATACTGTCTCATCCTTATGCAGACTGGCTATGAATATTTGGACAGTTGCACAGTAACTCAGGACAACACCCTTAGCAGCTCCTGTTTCAAGAAAGGACAATCTCTGGTAGATTCTCTGAGCCAAGTTCTCCTAAACTGTGAATGGATGCTGAAGAAAAAATAATTCTGGATCTCATTCATCCCAGACATGTATCTCCTTGCCTCTTCAGATAACAAACAGTTGAACAAGTGCTGCTCTACAACCTGGCAAGCAGGGGCATAGAGACTGGGTGTCTCCTCCTTCAAATGCTGAGACCTATTCCTGTATGCCTTTTCAGTGATGTGCCCCTTATACCCGGGATGCTCCTAAAGGTTGGATAAGACAGGCCAAGAATGATTCTGATGATCCTTCCTGACACAGGTAATACTTTTTCTTCCTTCATCTGTCTCAGTTAGTGGAAGGCCAGAACACTACTACTGATCATGGATGGTCTCACCCAGAACAAGGGGTCTGTAATTTACCCAGACCTGGCAACTCACAAGCTCAAAACTTTGAGGATTAGATTTTGACACCATCCACTTTACCCTACTCACAAGATGTCCTATTAATTTTAAAAGAGGCCGGAAAACCAAACACTAGAAAGTCTTATTTAGCTAAATGGAAAAGATTTTCTTTCTGGCACTAGTGCAAGCTAACATATCTCAAGTACTTGAGTGCTACTTCTACCTATTCAGACAAAGGTTATCCTATTCCAGCATTAAGGTTCAGCCTGCATCCCAAGTCAACCCCCCCCCAATTTCTTAACGGGATTATTCACATCAGCCCACCCACCTAGAAGGGAACCTGTTCTTCCCTGGAACTTAAATTCTGTGGTCAGACTACTCACTCTGAGACCATTTGAACCTGCGGTTTCAGTTCCTATCAAGCTTTTAACATGGAAAATTGCTTTGCTTTTAGCTCTCACCTCTGTCAGACATGTGCAAGAAGCCCTTCCTTTTCTTCCACATGCATAAGTTCACCCACAAAACCAACCCCTCCTTTATGCCTAAAGTCAATTCACAATTATCCTTGAATCAAGTCATTAATATCCCTTCTTTTGTTCTTTTCAAATCTGCAAAGCAAAGGAGAAAGGATTCTGCATTCCTTAGATGTGCACACGCAGTTGAGATATTACTTGCAAATGACCAGATGTTCTTCGTGTTTCACTGTTGCAGTCATCACACTTGGGTTATCTGCCTGCAGGTAGCCCTCAGTCACCTGAATACCAGAGACTTAGTATTTCTGCGTCGGATGCTGTCGCTCTAGGACTGACGTCTGGTCGTCAGGGGTATAAAAACAGGCAGCTGACTCCATTACATCAGTCTCACTACCTGAATTTTCGTTTACAAATTTAATAATCCTGAAGTCTTCTAAAGCTAAGTACCCCCGTTGGGGAGCCTTTTTTCTTACTCTAACTGATGTCAGAAAAAGTTAAAAATTGTATTGCCTGTTGAAAGCAAATACCTCACAGAGATGTTCATTCTTACTGCGTCAACTGTTTAGACCCAGACCACGACGTCCTTTGCTGTTGGTTTTGTGCCTTATTTAACACCCGAACCATTCGTCGTCGGGCTCTCTTTGTCACAAAATCCTTTCACTCTCGATCTCCATATTCTGAAATAACTTCGGTAAGCTATCCAACTACTGATATTCTGAAAAAACGTAAAAGATAAAGACAGAGACAGACTGCATAGGTCCAAAACTGCCGACAACGCTTCCGTTAAGATAGTTGCCAGTCCAGCGGTACTCAGTGAGGTGCTTTCACAGCCCCTGATGCCCACTTCAATGGATTTGCAGGCCTCTACTGAGACCCATTCGAATTCCGGTATGCTGCGAGACTCTTCTTCGACTATGGAACCTGCAGATGTCTCTACCTTGGATGGGTCCAGAGCTGCTGAGCAGGTACCGGCTTCTGAGGCAGTTTTTCGCTCAACCGATGTTCGACTCAAACCGATGACTTCTTTTTTAACCAAAACTACCAAGTTTCTTAGGCCCAGAGTACGCACTACGCATAGAAAACTGACGACTAAAGCGCATGCACCTGCTCCCATGCCACAAAAACAAATGCTTAGAATGGCTGAAGACCTTATTACGCTTATTAGGGGAAGTTAGCCTTCCCCTGCCAAGAGACAATGAGTCCAGTCCCCTTCAGCTTATACAGACCAGGAGTCCGATGACTCTGAAATTTCTGATTATAAAGACGTGCCCTTATCTGCTTATGAGGATTCAGATGCAGAGGAATCCATTCCCTCTGCCTCCCCTCCAGAGGACTTTTCTTTTGGTGAAACCTTGCATACCTTATGAGAACATTTCCACTGGGAATGTCAAGACTATGCTCAGTCCAAAAAGAGACTCAGAGAATTTCTAGAGTTGCCTCAACACAGACCCTTAGCAATACCACCTGTCCTGGATGTTGTGGATGATGTTTTTATGGAATCTAGTCTTACTCCCAAGAATCCCACCCCTTCAGACAGGGATTCCAGAGCTTTGGACAGATGGGGTAAGAAAGTATATACCTCTGCAACTCTTGTTATTAGGGCATTGAATTGTCAGTTTCACATGCTGAAGTACCAGCAACATATTATGGAACTTATTAAACAAAAAGTGGCAACATTTTCAGACTGTGCAGAAAATAAAGAATTGCAGGAGCTTATGCAGTCTGCAAGCCAAGTCAGCAAGCATACTTTGCAGTGTGGCTTTGACGCCCTAGAAGCACCTTGCTGGGCAGCTGTCACTGGCTCTGTACTGAGAAGACATGCTTGGCTGAAGGAGAAGACCTTGCCAGACCATGTCAAATCAAAGTTACTAGATGCTCCTGTGAATAAGGGCTGTTTGTTTGGCACCAAAGCAGAAGATGTTCTTAAAAAGATGGAAAAAAAAGATAAGTCTATGCAGACTGTTAAAGAATTCTTACAAGTGCAACCCCCTAGATTTAGTAGGCATTGCCCTTCCAAACACTGGTCCTTTCCAGCCCCCTCCAGGCCTTCTCAAACCAGACCCAGGGGAACCAGACCACTCAGACTACAGTCTCAGGGTATGCAGATAAGCAATGGAGTGCCCCCACCCTTAAAGCAGGGAGTGGTAAGCCACCTCCTTACCGAAAAAGCTCAAATGACTTCTTTACTCCACTCCCCAGCCCTGTCCAATTACTTGTGCCCCTAGGAGGAAAACTTGCCCTTCATGCAAAAAACTGGATGTCCATCACTCAGGACCGGTGAGTCCTCAACATTGTATCCCAGGGGTACAAATTTTACTTCAATTCACTGCCAACCCCAAGCGGGTTTCCAGACCTTCCTCCAAGCCAGTGGGCAGAAGCTCAAAACCAAGTACTTTCCCTGCTCAATATCAGAGCTATTCAGCCGATTCCAGTAGAACAGAGGGCTGAAGGATTCTACTCCAGACTCTTCCTGGTACCCAGGAAAGAGGGCTCTTGGCACCCAATCCTGGATCTTTCCATTCTCAACATCTTCCTGGTGGTACCAAAATTCAAAATGCTTACCCTGCAACAGCTTCTTCCTATGCTAGCCAAGGATGCCTAGTTACTCACCCTAGACTTAAAAGGAAGCCTATCTGCATATCCTCATAAGGGAATCATGCAGGAAGTACCTACATTTCAGGGCAGGGTCTATGCATTATCAGTTCTCTGCACTTCCCTTTGGCTTATCTACTGCACCCAGAGTATTCACAAAATGCCTAGCTCCAGCCATTGCATACTGCAGGCAGAGAAATATCCAAATTTACCCGTACTTGGACGACTTCCTGATTCAGGCGGACAGTCTGGAATTGCTGCTGCAGCACCTGACATTCGTGAAAAATCTTCTCACCTCCTTGGGGTACACCATCAATGAAAAGAAATCAAAACTGGTACCCAGTCAAAAAGATTGTATTCCTGGGAGCAAGCTTGGACACAACTTCCCAGATGGCATTCTCATCTCAGAAAAAACAAGTCTATCTGACCAGACTACTTCAAACAAATGGCCACCAGAACCCAGCTATCTGCAAGAAAAATACTGAAAGCCCCAGGGTTCATGGCCTCATGTATACTGCTGATTCCATATGCAAGACTGCATATCAGGAAACTCCAATGGTACTTAAAAAGTCTTTAGTGCCAGGACCTGGAAAAAGTCATTCTTGTCATACCCTGTCTAAGGACAGAGTTCCTCAGGTGGGCAGAAGCATGCAACCACAACAAGGGACTGCCATTTACTCGACTCCAAGCTGCCTAGACTCTAACCATAGACACATCAGACTATGCCTGGGGGGCACACATGGATGGAAAATGTATTCAGGGCCACTGGAGCCCAAGTCTAATTCATCTGCGCATCAACCAAAAAGAGATGCTAGCTGTACAGAATGCCCTGACAGCTTTCAGATCCCTAATCTTTCCAGGACAACTGCTAATAAAAACAGACAACACCACAGTTATGTGGTACATCAACAAGCAAGGGGGAACCCATTCTTACACACTCTGCAGGCTAGCCATGGGCCTGTGGAACATGGCCTTGGACATTCAAGTCCATCTGCAAGCTCAGTTCCTGCCAGGCAAACAAAACTTACTGGCAGAAGACTTGAGCAGAAATCTCCTAGATCCAAGCAAGTGGCAATTGGAGCACAGCACCTTCAACCTTCTGATTCAGAAATGGGGGACCTCAGAGGTGGATCTCTTTGCCTCCCCCCTACAACCATCAGCTCAGCAGATTCTGCACCAGGAATCCACACAGCAGGGCCTGGAAAGTGGATGCCCTATCTTTTCAGTGGGTAAAGCGCTCAGTCTATGCCTTTCCCCCTCTGCCCCTCCTTTCAAGAGTATTACTCAAGATAAAGCAGTACAGACCAAGGACAATTCTGATTGCCCCAGACTGGCCACGCCAGCACTGCTACCCACTCCTGCGCAGCCTGACATCAGTGCCACCCTGGCACCTATATGAGAATCCAACCCTCTTCTCTCAACAGGAGGGACAGATTCTGCATCCACAACTGCAAACCGTAAATCTTGCAGCCTGGCTCATTCCTTGAATTCTCCCCCAGCAACCTTAGGCAAACAGGTGCTGGACATCATTCTCGAAGCCAGAAAACCCAGTTCAAGAAAATCCTGTGCTGATAAGTGGGAAAGGTTCTGCTCATGGATTCAATCTAAAGGAGAGGACACACCACTGCCCTCTCTGCCTCTTATCCTGGATTACCTAGCAGATCTACTCCACAAAGGCCTGTCCTTATCCTCCATTAAGATACATGCCTCAGCCGTTTCTGCTCATTACAACACTGAGCCACCTCTCTTCTCGCATACTCTTATCAAACAGTTCCTGAGAGGGGCAAAAAACTTAAGGCCACCAAGGAGAGCCCCCACCCCTGCTTGGGACATTTACTTTGTACTTGAAAAGCTCACACTTCCCCCCTTTGAACCTGCTGCATCAGCAGAGTTAAAATTCAACACTTACCATAAATGTAGATGTTCGAGTGTATTCACTGTTGCAGTCCTGGTTTCCCTCCCTCCAGACCCCTGGTTTTCTCTCTCTCACTCCTATCTATGGCTATTACTAACCCCTTCTGGGGTATTGGTATTTACTTTTTACTGGTGGTGTGTTCCCCACCATAACCTAGCTCCCTATTTGGGGGGCTCCTGATAATTGGGGCAAGAAAAACTGATGTAATGGCATCGGCTGCCTGTTTTTATACCCCTGACGACCGGACGTCAGTCGTGGAGCGACAGCATCCGACACAGAAGTACTAAGTCTCTGGTATTCGGGCTCACTGAGGGCTACCTGCAGGCAGATAACCCATGTGTGATGACTGCAACAGTGAATACATTCGAACATCTGCATTTATGGTAAGTGTACACAGCTGTACTTTTCTCTAACAGATAAGACCTACTGTTGGTAGCATTTGCTGAGGTTAAGCAAGGGAAACCTATGAGAAAACAAGCCATTTCTAAACAGATTGATAATTGCATCACTCTTTCTTATTCTCACCATGGTGTACAAGTTCCTTGAAAAGCCAAAGCTCATTCCATCAGGCATAAATCTACAGCTTCTGCTGGTCTAAAAGGGATGCCCACACAAGCCATTCCAGAGGCTACAACATGATCATCTGTCTAAGCTCTCACTAAACATTACTACCTTTGCTCAATTTTGAGGGCTAGAGCTGGGTTTGCCTCTGTCATTTCACAGAGCCTATTTTCTTCAGCAAATACTTCTACCCAACCACCTTCTTAAAAGCTTGGGGAGTCTTCCCAAGAAAGCTTTTTCCTCCAAACTAGTGGGCAGAGGCACAAAACCAAGTTCATTCCCTGCTCAAGATAGGCCAAGGTTTCTATTCCAGACTTTTCCTGGCACCCAGAAAAGAGGTCACCTGGCAGCCAATCATAGATCTATCCATTCTAAGCACCTTCCTGGTGGTACCAAAATTCAAAATGCTCACCCTCCAGCAGCTTCTTCCTATTGCTATCCAAAGATGCCTGGTTAGCCACCCTAGACCTAAAAGAGGCCTATCTGCACATCCCAATCAGAGACTCTTGCAGAAAATATCTAAGTTTCAGGGAAGGATCTATGCATTATCAGTTCTCTGCACTTCCCTTTGGCTTATCCACTGCTCCCAGAGTTTTCACAAAATGCCTGGCTCCAGCCATTGCTTTTTGCAGACAAAGAAATATTAAAATTTACCCCTACTTGGATGACTGCCTGATTCAGGCGGACAGTCAGGAAAAGCTGTTGCAGCACCTGACATTTCTTAAGGACCTATTGACCTCACTGGGGTACACTTTAAACGAAAAGAAATCCGAACTAGTCCCCAGTCAGAAAATTGTATTCCTGGGAGCAAGCCTGGACACAGCATCCCAGATGGCATTCCTTACTCCAGAAAAACAAGCCTATCTGACAGGCTACTTCTCTTAATTGGCCACCAGAACCCAGCTATCCACAAGGAAAATCCTGCAAGCTCTAGGGTTCATGGCCTCCTGCATTCTACTAATTCCATATGCCAGACTGCATATGAGGAAACTTCATTGGTACTTAAAAAGCCTTTGGTGTCAACATTTTCAGGACCTGGAAACGATCATACCTATGATACCTTGTCTAAGGAAATATTTTCTTTGGTGGGCAGCAGCATCCAACCACAACAAGGGACTTCCCTTTTCACAACCCACGCCACCCAGACCCTAACCACAGATTCATCAGACTATGCCTGGGGTGCACACTTGGACCGCAGGTGCATTTAGGGCCACTGGAGCCCAAGTCAAATTCATCTGCACGTCAACCAAAAAGAGATGCTAGCTCTTCAGCATGCTCTGACAACTTTCAGACCCCTACTCTCTCTGGGGCCTCTACTAATCAAAACAGACAACACCACAGTGATGTGGTACATCAACAAGCAGGGAGGAACCCACTCTCACCCACTCTGCAGGCTAGCCATGACCCTTTGGCACACCATTTCAGACATGCATATCCACCTGCTAGCAAAATTCTTGCCAGGCAACCAAAACTCTCTGCCAGACAACTTAAGCAGAAATCTAGACCCACACAAGTGACAATTAAACCATAACACCATCAGCCTTGTAACCCAGAAATGGGGTACCCCGAAGTTGGACCTATTTGCCTCCCACAACAACCACCAGCTCAGCATATTCTGCACCAGGGAACCTCACAGCAAAGCCAATGGGTAAACATCTCGATCTATGTAGTTCCCACTCTATCTCTTCTTACAAGGGTGTTACTCAAAATAAGGGAGGAAAGACCAAGGGCAATCCTGATTGCACCAGACTGGCCATGCCAACACTGGTACCCATTATTGCACAGTCTGTCTCCGTTGCCTCCATGGCACCTCCCTCAGATTCCAACTCTCTTGATCCAGCAGAAGGGAGAGTTCTTGCATCCATAATTGCAGACCCTGAACCTGGCAGCATGGCTTATTCCTTGACCTCTCCTCCAGTGACCAGCCTAAGCAAGCAAGTCCTGGACATTGCACGTGAAACCAGATGACTCAGCACTAGAAAATCCTATGCTGACAAGTGGAAAAGGTATTGCTCCTGGATCCAGGATAAAGGAGCTGAACCAGCACAGCCCTCTTTACCTCTCATCCTGGATTACCTAGCAGACATGCTTCACAGGGGCCTGTCCTTCTCTTCTGTTAAAATCCATGCCTCTGCCATCTCTGCTCATTACAGCACAGAGCCACCTCTCTTTTCACACCCTCTCATCAAGCAGTTCCTTAGAGGGGCTAACAACTTAAGGCCACCCAGAAGAGCCCCTACCCCTGCTTGGGACCTTAACTTCATGTTGGAAAAGCTCATGTTACCCCCCCTTTGAGACTGCAGCTTCAGCAGAATAAAAATTCCTCTACTGGAAAACAGCCTTGCTTCTGGCCATCACTTCAGCTAGAAGAGTGTCTGAGCAACAAGCACTCACGGCTGTGGAACCTTTCATCATTTTTCATGCTGACAAGGTCTCCCTCAGGACTAACCCAACTTTCATGCCTAATGTGGTGTCCAGTGTGGCGATCAACCAATCTATTAATTTGCTCACCTTTTTCCCTAAACCTCAAAATAAGGGAGAAAGGATACTGCACTCTTTAGATGTGCACAGACAGCTCAGATTCTACCTGGATAGGACTAAGCCCTTTAGGAAAACTGACCAGTTACTAGTCAGCTTTGCAGCAGGGGCAGAGGGCAAGGCCATATCAAAACAAACCATTTCCAAATGGATAGCAAACTGTATCCATGTCTGTTACAAACACCATGGGAAACCACCCCCACAGGGGGTCAGAACACTTTCCATTAGGGCAACTCCCATCTCTGTAGCTTTTCTTAGAGGAGTCCCTAGCAGGGACGTCCTGGAGGCTGCAACATGGAGTTCTGTTCATACCTTCACCAAGCATTACCACCTGCCTATCTTTTCCAAATCCAGGGCAGGCTTTGCAACCACAGTCCTGCAGGGCTTACTAGCCAGCCCCAACTCTTCTTGACTGACCCCACCCATTTCTTCACCTTTGGGAATCAACCCAAGTGTGATGACTGCAACAGGGAAACATGAAGAACATAGTACAGTTGTGTACACTTACCATAAATGTAGATGTTCGAGTGTATTCACTGTTGCAGTCCTGGTTTCTCACCCTCTATCCCACTTCTCTCTCTCTCTCTCTCTCTCTCTCTCGCTTCCTCACTCTTTACAGGGCTATTTGGTATTTACTTTCTACTGGTGGTGTTATTCCACCATAACCTAGCTCCCTATTTGGGGGCTCCTGACATGTGGGGCAAGAAAATCTGATGTAATGGCATTGGCTGCCTGTTTATATACCACTGACGACCTGATGTCAGTCCTGGAGTGACAGCAACTGACACAGAAATACTAAGCCTCTAGTATTCGGGCTGACTGAGGGCTACCCCTGGCAGGGTAACCCAAGTGTGATGACTGCAACAGTGAATACACTTGAACATCTACATTTATGGTAAGTGTGCACAACTGTACTTTCAATCAGTCACCCATCCCACTTTAAAGAAAAACTCAAACTTCATCTACTCAACTCCAAAATATGTCCTTGTCAAGCCCCTATTTAAGCTCCCACAACCCTACTATATACCTTTTCAGTCCCTCCACATACAGCTATGTACTCCACTACTGTGGATACTTATTAAACTCTACAATCAATAATGCTGGATTAACTCTTTTTGTAAATTTGTAAATATTGATATGTATGTGTCACGTTTGCATTTCTGCTTTGTCTCCCTAACGTTCTTGTATAACTGATTTTGACCTTATTTTTTACTCAAATGTTTGATTCTCTGTAAACTGTTTGTGGGGGGTTTTTTTGGAGTTTTTCTCCTTGGGTCTCCACTGAAAATGGGCCACAAGCCCAGCTGGACCAACACGGTTAGTAAATGTCAATAAAAATAAAAAAAATAAAATAAAGGACCATCTTGGACTTAGTATATGTAAGTCTGTTTTTTCAGCCATTCATTCTCAGTGGTTCAGGACTCACTCTGGTGAGTCCCAATATTTAAAATGCTTACCCAACCACAATATTGTCCAAAGACAACACCAGTGAGGGGTAGCGGAGTGGATACAGCATTTAAAATAAAAGCTCAGCAACACAGAGGAACATGCCACATTCATAACCATGTAGATCAGTTTTCAGGTTTGTAGATTCCGAAATCTTTCATCAGAGTTCCATACTGTCTTTAACAAGACTGACAACCTTGTTCAGTTGTTTATAGTACCCTAGACAACCATATTTGATTTTTTATAAATATACATACGGACATATTTTTGTATACGGTTAAAATTTGGTGTGTGAGCCATGCTAGCTTGTGGAAGTACATAAAAAAGCCTCATAGTACTTGCACACCAACAGTATTTGTTTTTGCATCTTGTTTGAGTATATTAAGTGCTACCTTGTACTCTGTTTTCTGAGAATGACACAGCTGGCTATGAAAAATGGATAAAAAGTATGAAAATTAATCTGCACCCATAATATATGTTTATGGTTTACATCAGTTATATTCTGTAATATCTATGCAGTTGTAAGAAGCTTACCATGTTTGACTGTTACATTTTCTCGTAACAATTAGAGAACATGTTTTAAACTATTCTTCTATTTTTCTTACAGGAGCTTGAAGGACCACCAGCCCCAAAGAGACCCCGAGGTAGACCAAGAGGAAGTAAGAATAAGGGGCCACGAGCAGTTCAAAGGGTAAGCCAGAGTCTGAAGAGTCACACTTTTGTTTAACACAGTTTATGTTGTATATTTGCTAACTTGGATGATGGAGTTGTCTATCACTACTGGAGCCCCTCTAGCAAGTAGTATTATTACTTCCCTTTTCCTTTGTCCATGATTGTCTGCTGAATAAGCATTCTGAAATCCTTTCTTTGTCAAATGCTGATTTCTATACAGATGCGTCTCCTGCAGCATTGCTATTTGCATTCTGCTTTTCGTAATATAATTCAATACTCTTTTTTTTATGTATATCTGTAAGGACATTTACTTTTCAAAGTAATACGGACAGCATAGCCATCATGATAAAAAGCTATTGTTCCCACCTGTTATACATGACAGGTTTTTAAATGTATATTTCCAGCTTCTATGTTACATGCATGTGTTAATGTTTGGCAGGCTGATCTTTTCTACAGATGTTTCTTTTCACCTCCATTTGAGCATGTGTCATGTTTTTTCCAAGACTTTTTGTTTTAATGAAAACCCTCAAACAAAAAAACTAAATACAAAACACCCCATCCCCTATTAACTTGAAAAAAAACCTCAAAACTATGTATATCTTCATAACATGAAGTTTAATCCTCCAGAAGGGAACAGTTGTCCCAAACTGACAGCTGCACCTACAGGTATTATCTAACATGAAAGTCAGGTTACCCATGCTAAAGTGAATGATACAGCTTGTGCTCCCATGTACACTGATTGCTGTCTATTCTTTTCTTATCTCTCTTCCCCTCCAATATATTAAAACATTTTATATGCTTTCAGAAGGCATTAGCTTTTAGCCCTAAGGAAATAAATGTACTGGTTATCTATAAGTGAAACTTAATTGTACATTGTTCTATTAACTGCATTAAAGTATTACGGCTGCACTTTCCATAATTTCAAGCTTACTTTTTTGCATTTCCCTCAGCAAAAAATACTCAGAATTCTCAACATTAAGGCCATTCACTTTCCAGGAAACTATGGACAGCATTGCCATCATGTTAAAAAGCTGTTGTTTCCACATGTTATACCTGACAGTTTCTTTGAATGTGTATTTACAGCTTTTGTGTTACATGCATATACTAATGTTTAGCAGGCTGGTCTTTTGTACAGTTTTTTCTTCTTGTCTCCATTTGAACCTTTGTCACATTTGTCAAGACTTTTTGTTTAAATGAAAACCCTCAAACAAACAAAATACAAAATACCCCATCCCCTGTTAACATAGAACAAACACACAAAACTATGTACATCTTCAAAACATGAAATTTAGCCCTCCAGAATGGAAGAATTGTCCCAAATTGACGACTGCACCTACACGCATTATCTAACCTAAAGTTAAGGTTACCTGTGCTAAAGCACATGTTATAGTCTGTGCTCCCATGTACACATATTGTTGTTTCCTTTTTTTGTCTCTTTTCCCTTCCCAGATATGAAAAAACACCTTGTATGCTTTCAGAAAACATTACCTTTTAGCCCTAAGAAAAGGTGCAGTGGCTATCTTTAAATAAAACTAAATTACACTGTTCTATTAACTGCATTAATGTATTAAGGCTGCTAGGATGTTGTTACTTCTTATTCACTTCCCACAATTTCAAACTTACTTTTTTCATCTTTACATTTTGCATTTCTCTCAGCAAAGTATACTCAGAATTCTCAAGATTAATGTTTTGCACCTGCAGACATCTTGTCTCCATGGAAATGTACTCAACAATGACTTTTTGAAAATTTCACTCAGAAAAGAATGCACAGCTGCCCTCAGCTGGAAACATCTCAATTTCACTGAGCATTTCCCACTGGAAAATAAACAAGGTAATATCTTTGCAGTTGTAAGAAGCTTAGCATTTTCATGGCTTTCATCATTTTGTCTTATTTTTAAAGCCTACATGCTTAGAAAAATACTCTTTTACAACTTAAGTCAAATGTAGTAATCTAGACATTCACCCTTCTAAAACAAAAAGATAAAATATGCTTACTCTGCGTATAATATAATCAGTGCACTTTTACACCCCACCAGCCCAAGATCACAGCATATCAACATTAAATTTAATTTTGTCCAGCCTTTTTTCTCGTTATACTAAAAAAAACACATTTCTTACAATCAAAGGAGTAGTTGTTTACTTTAATATTGTTAACTCATACAATAGTCACTGAAAAGACTCCACCCATATTTAAAACACCCCTGACTACAGACTACACAAAACTGTTTTACTCCATATAACATGCAGTTTATATTATGAAATGTTTTACACAAATGCTAATAAGAACAAAAATTGTTTTACTTACAGCTAGTTCCTCCCCTTACGGTGATATAAAATGGGTATATGCTTTACAGTCCACCCACAAGTTTAACAAAGTCAACAAAAGCCCAGTGTTTTTCAGCCTTTTCTTGCAAAACCATATTCTCAAATATGATAAGATGGTTTATAGTCCTCCATTTATACACTAATTATAGAGTTGCTGGTCATTTTTCTGTTCAACTCCATCTCCCAGCACCAAACTCTCATTCAAACCAAGGTACTGCTAATTCTTCTAGCCAACTCCTCTGATTTTTTTCTGTCCTTTTCCCTGCAAAGTCTCTCTATGAACCTTACTGTCAGAAGGAGAAGCAGATTGCCCTTCTGCTTGTTGATTCACTTTTTGCTGGATAGTGTTTTTTTTTTTCTCATTAGCCTGTTCTGCATCAAAAATATCTTTTCTCCAGGAAAAAAACAACACTTTGAAAACAGCTGGATACAGCAGCCAGATTTCGACAATCGTTGATTGCTGTGATACATTTGTTTCTCTTCTGCCTATTGTACAGTAAATAATCATTTTCTACAAGCACTCTGCTGTCTCGAATTTTTAATACTTTGCCCTTCTGCCACAATGTTGTCAGGCTCAACTGATGTCCTTCTATTCTCATGTTGCAGTATTCTTAACCTTTGAGTTATCCCCTGCCTAGTGACCCGAACACCCAACCATTATACAAAAACTTTAGTCACTGCAAGGTACATGGAATGTCTGACATTGGCCGTTGGGAGTGTGGGCCATAAAAGTGACGTCTATACATACCTTCCTCAGAACTTCTCGACCACCAGTCGAACGTCAGCTCATCCTGCCATCTCTGCCATCAGATCCTGTGATTAAAGTTAAGTACCCCTTTGGGGCCTTTTTTCTTATTATTTTCTTGATCCCTGCATGCCTGCCCAGGTTCATGTCATCCAGAAAAGGAAAGTGTAGGTGTGGATGTCAGATCCCTCATATGGACACCCACGATCTGAGTTTATTTTGCCTAGGGCCCAACAACGACCATAAGGCCTGTGCCATTTCTCAAGCCTTCATCCTGAAGAGCCTTTGTAGCCATCTGCATGCTGTTAACATATACCTGGAAAAACAAAGGCTTAAAAAATCTGGCTGTTGGGATGGAAGAGCCATCTAGTCATACCGCTGAGCCACCAAAAAAGAAGGTCAAAGTTTCTAGGCCTGAAACTACCTCTGCACCTCTTCTACCCGACTTTCCCCCTGTTGCCGAGGTACACCTAGAGGAACGTATGGAACCAGCTGACTCAGCTATAGCAAGTACCATTTCAGAGGCCACACTGTCAAGTTCGGAAAGCATCTCCATAGAGGTTATGCAAATGTCGGATGCCAACACGAGGGGGACCCTCGGCTCACTGCGGGCATCCAGACTGGTCCTTCCTCTGCTTCTGTAGCTACTGAGACTAGGTCCTCCTAAGGCCCAAAGTCTGTTTTTTCCTTGAAGAAAAAACAAAAAACTAAACATGTCTCTTCACCTACTGAGAGACTGCCTGACTGGCAAGCCTTCTCTCAAAGCTTATTTAATGCCGTTATGGCTCCTAGGCCATCCTTGGCTTCTTCTCCCATGGCTATTCCTCCTGTTATTAGCCCTAGGCCCCAGACAAATGAACCTCCCACCTTGGAGGCTGAAGAGTCTTCAGAATCCTCTTCTAAGGATTCTTTGTCATATGCTTCTCATATGCCTTCTCCCCTTGGTTATGCATCCTGTGAGGAGGACTCTGCTGAGGAAGATTCTCCTGGGGAGGACCTGACCTTTGGAGAAACAGTCTTTCATATGAGAGAATTCTTTAAATGGGACTCCACAGAAATGACTGAAATCCAAATGAGATAGCAAAATTATTAAGTGTCCTGCCGCAGATCCTGGAACTATTTCTGTCTCTGCAGACAAACTCTCCAGACTGCTACCTTCCACCTCTGTCCTCCCTTTTGATAAGGACAGCAAAACAATGGAGAGAATTGGCAAGCAGGTGTATACTTCTGCAACTCTGGAATTTAGGGCCATTAACTACCAGACACACATGCCCAAGTACTCTCTAGCTCTTCTATCTCAAGGCTTCTAATCCTTTGGATGGCCTCCCTGTTTCAGACACAAAATCCCAAATTTCTACTGTGATCTCCTTGTCCTCTTACATGACAAGACATTCAATAAAACGCAGTTATGATGCTGCAGAGGTTTCGGCCAGATCTGCAGCTTCCACCTCATTGTTCAGGAGGTATTCTTGGTTGAGATTGCAACCCCTTCCTGATGATATCAGGGCTAAACTTTTAGATACTTCACTGGACAATTCAGCCTTATTTGGCACCAAAGTGGCAGAACTTTTCAAACCCTGCAACAAAAGGCAAAAGAACTTCAGGACCGTAAACATTTGTTTGCATCACCTATTCCTAAATTTCACAGGAATTACTATATCAAGACTCAATTTATTAGAAAGCACTCTGATCCTCCTCCTGCAGCTAGGGGCAAAAAAAGTTCCAGAAAGCAGCAGACTCCTTCTAGCCCTGCCCAGACATCAACCCACCATTTCAGGACAAGACAGGTAGTCTGTGAATACCTGCCTCCTCTCCCTCCCCCTCCAGGCCATATTCCCCTTTTTCTGTGACTCTCCACTGTCTTCCTTTCTGGGAAAGCATCACCTCAGACAAGTGGGTTCTGTCTATCATAGAAAAAGGTTATTTCATGACCTGGGTCATGCCTCCTATTTTCAGGTGCATCCCTCAGCCACCAAAGGACCAACTGTCCTATTCCAACCCATCTTGGACAGCCTTGTCTCTCAAGGAATTATTCAGTCAGTTCCAGGCTCAGAAAAGGGAAGGGGATTTTACTCCAGACCTTTTCTAATCCCAAGAAAGGATGGCCTGTGGAGACCCATACTGGATCTCTTACACCTCAACCTCTTTCTTCTAGTATGCACTTTCCGCATGCTTACACTTCAAACTCTTTTCCCACTGATAATGCCACAGGCATTTCTGACCACTTTGGATATCAAAGATGCTTACCTACATATCTCCATTAGGCCCAAATACAGGAAGTTCTTATACTTCTCTGTGGATTCCTCACATTTTCAGTTCTCTGCTTTACCCTTTGGACTCTCTACTGCTCCAAGGGTATTCATCAAATGCCTTGCTCCAATGATAGCCTACTGCAGGGTTATAGGGATACAAATTTTCTCATACATGGACAACCTCCTGATCCAGGCAGACTGCTACAGTGCCCTCCAGACCCATCTCCAGACAGATATTTCTGTTCTGCAGTCTCTGGGATTCACAATTAGCTTCTCCAAATCCAACCTAAACCCATCCCAGGACCAGGTCTTCCTGGCATGCAGAATCAGAACAGACGTTATGATGGCATTTCTCCCACCCAACAAGGTGGACAGTCTAAACGAATACTTGCTGTCTGTCATACACACCCCTGCAATGACAGCAAGAAAATACCTCAGGCTCTTAGGGTACATGACTTCCACAATCCCTGTGTTGCTGCTGGCAAGACTCCACATGATAAAGCTGCACTGGTATCTGAGGTCCACGTGGCCCCAACACTCCCACCTGCTGGACCACACCATTCCCTTCCTGCCATGCATAAGGAAGGAGATCCTTTAGTGGATGGATCAAGTCTCTCAGAATCCAGGGCTTCCCTTGCAACCCGTAGCCCTATACAGGCAATGTACAGAGATGCTTTAGACCTGGGGTGGGGAGCTGCTATGGATAGCTTGAAGGTGAAAGGCACATGGACAGGCCCCTCCAAGAGGGAACACATCAACATCAGAGAGATGAGGGCTCTCATCTTTGCTCTGACGGCCTTCCAACATGTCCTAAAGCAAGGACTCTTGAAATTGTTCACTAACAGCACCGCTGTTCTTTGGTATGTGAACAAACACAAAGGAACAAGATCTTAGTTTCTATGCAGACTTGCAGTCCAGGCATGGGAAATGGTGGTCAGGCATGGAGTAACTCTGCAGGCTGTCTATATACTTTCTACCCAGAACACACAGGCAGACACCCTAAGCAGATACATGTCACAATCCCACGAGTGGATGTTACACAGGGATATGTTTCTGGACATAGTCCACAGGTGGGGTATACCAGAAATAGACCTGTTTGCCTCCCCTCTGAGCAGGCAGCTTCTACAGTTCTGTACCAGGGCTCCCAGCCCCCTAGCAAGAGCAACAGATGCCTTTTCTGTCTCTTGGGAGGGGGTGTTTCTGTATGCTCCCCCCTTCCCACTCCTACAGAAAGTCTTGATGAAAATTCAGCACGACAAACCAAAAATCGTGCTGGTGACCCCCTTTTGGCTGAGACAGCACTTGTTCCCCCTCCTTCTGAGTTTAGCCAGGGGCAGTCCTCACAGGTTACCTCACAGAGTGAACCTGCGCGCACAGGACAAGGGATCCCTGATCCATCCCCACCTGGAATCTCTGAACCTAACCCTGTGGGTGATAGTTTTGATCCCTTTCAGACACCTTTATTCTGTGGATGTGCTAAATGTCCTGCAGAAGGCCAGGAAACCCAAAACTAGGAGATCCTATCCATCCAAGTGGAAAAACATTTCCATTTGGTGTATTAAAAGACAGACAGACCCATTTCAAGTAGGGGTTCCCCTGGTACTGTCTTATCTGTGTGATATGTTGCAGATAAGGCCCACCTTGCTGCTATTTCTGCATGTCTGCCTTTAGAACAACCACTTGCTTCTAGACTTCAAGTGAAGTTATTTTTAAAAAAGAGTTCTACACCTCACACCACCCAGAAGGCCAGTTCTACTGCCCTAGGACCTGAACTATATGTTGGAGAAGCTCACTGTTGCTCCATTTGAGCCAGCAGCTACAGCCTCTCTAAAGTTTTGCACTTGGAAAACTGTGCTTTTAGTGGCCTTAACTTCAGCCAGGACAGTCTCAGAGATCCAGGTCACCCCACCTTTTTTGATCTTCCACAAGGATAAGGTAACCTGTCCTTTATGCCTAAGGTGGTAAATGAGTTATCCCTGAACCAATGTATCCACTTCTCACTTTCTTCCCATAGCACCAGAATGACAGTGAGAGAGTCCTGGATTCCCTTGACATTCACAGACAACAGAGATTCTACATTGACAAGACTAAATCTATTAGAAAATCAGAGCAACTGTTTGTCTCCTTTCACCCCAGGGCTCTAGGAGAAGCTGTGACTAAACAGACTGTTTCTGCATGGATATACAAAGCCGTCTCCTTTTGCTATGCCAACCATGGAAAACACATAGACTCCAATATTAATGCCCATTCTACTAGAGCCATGGCATCCTCGGGAGCTTTTTCAAGGGGTTGGACACTGCCTGTATTTTAGAAGCAGCTACCTGGACATCTGTCCATACCTTCACAAAACATTACAAACTGGATCACATCTCCAGAGCCAGAGCCGGGTTTGCTAGGGCAATCCTGCATGGATTTTTGGAAAATAGTTCCAAACCACTCTCTTCTTGTTCCCTTTGAGCTATAGCACTCACCCAAAGGTTTAGAATACTGCAACATGCGAATAGAAGGCTGTAGAATAGTTGTGTAAAATCTTAACCATAACCATAGATGTCCTTCTGTTCCATGTTGCAGTATTCTTTCCCACCGTCCTACCCCCTACTCAAAAGAAAATTTGGGATTTGCTGGATGATTAAGGACTTGTGCAGCTATCTTGGGACTGGGGTCCAACTGGGGCACTCAGTTCTGAGGAAGGTACGTGTAGATGTCACTTTTATGGCCCATATTCCCTACAGCCAAACTCAGACATCTCACATACATTGCAGTGACTAAAGCTTTTGTATACTATCTGAGCATTCGGGTCGCTAGGTGCAGGATAACCAAAAGGTTAAGAATACTGCAACATGGAAGAGAAGGACATCTATGATTATGGTAAGATTTTACACAACTATTCTTTCTGCTGGTATGATTGCATCTTAAAAACTGTTAAAAGGAGCACCTTGGAAGAAAACACCAAGCTACAAATAAATAAATCCACAATAAGTATGATATATGGCACACAAATACACATATATTGTGCTTATTGTGGATTTATTAAAAGGATTTCACTCTGTAGCTTGGTGTTTTCTTCCAAGGTGCTCCTTTTAACAGTTTTTGAGTCATTTGGTGTTGAGCACTTCTGTTTCACGTTTATTTGATTTGATGATTGCATCTTATCTAAGGTAGGTCTTGGCTGCTTTGTCATGCCCAGATTTAGGGAAAACACTCAATATGCCCTTTCAATTAACAAATTATTCTGTGGAACACTAGTACAGTTTCTTATTTGTGCTTTCACAAAATTAATACAGTCTGTTCCTTCCAGTTTCTCTGGTACAGCAGAAAATCTCAGGTTTTCTCTGTGTGCTATGTATTCTAACTCTACTATTTTTTAAACAGTTCTACTTGAAAAACCTCATATTCAGCCAGCTTTGTCTTCATGTCAACCTCTGAGTTTTGCAGTTTTATCAGAACACTTGTATGGCTAGTTAAAGCTTCTATTTTTTCCAGACTTTTGTTGTTTGAATTGATATACTCCTTCAATGTCTCATTTATTTTAATCACCTTTTGCTACATTTTTTTCTGCTAAATTAAAGGAGAACTGCACCCACAGACTCAAAACATATGTTTATTTCATCACGGTTTGGTGTTTCCAACATTTTAACACCACTCTGGGACTATTTACAGGTTTTTAAATATTTTTATATGTAATTTCTGATTCTGACCCCATGTGGTCTGGTATCTTGAAGGAATTCTGATTATTTAGTCTGCCTCTAGGTATCCCACAATGCAGTACTTGTCTGTAAACAAATTACATCACGCAGGCCTCTTTCTTCCTAAAGCTCCTGTCACTCCATTGATTTTACATGCATATACTGCTGCCTTTCAGTCAGTTAGTTTAAAGTTACATTTCATGCTGTTCAATGACTACTTAAAAACACAAATGATGCAAATGTCACAGAACAGACTCAAAGTGCTTTTTACTCCTGCTTCTTTTTAGAATGGCTAAATTGCAGTCTTTTGTAAAGCCTGAATTGTACTACTTTGACTCCCATCCCCCTTCACACCTAACTTCCCTATCTGTCAAAGTGCTAAGGGTAATTTGAGCTGTTACCTGTTGTAATTGATGGCTCACAGCAGTAGACTTGACTCATGTACTGTTTTCTTGATGTTCTTCATCTTTCACTGTTGCAGTCATTACATTTGGGTTATCTGCTTGCAGTAGCCTTTAGTCAGCCTGATTAACAAAGTCTTGGGTCCTGCGTTGGATGCTGTCCCTTCTTCCATGACGTCAGGTCGTCAAGGGTATAAAACATGCAGCCGATGCCATTGCATCAGTCTTACTTGCCGTGCGGTGCCCAAAGCAGAAGCAGTTCGCAAGTGCCGGTCGGCCAACTCCTGAAATTTTCGTTTTCGAGTTTCAGAACCGAAGTCTTCAACTAAAGCTAAGTACCCCGTTGGGGAAACTTTTTCTGGCTCCTTTCCAATGTCAGCAAAAGTTAATAATTGCATTACTTGTGGAAAGCAAAAACCTCACAAAGATTTTCATTCATACTGTATTCCTTGCCTGGGCTCTGACCACGACGTACCTTACTGTCGGTTTTATGCTTTATTTAATCAGCGCACTATCCTTCATCGGTATATTTTCGCCTCTAAATATTTCGGTTCTCAGCTTAATTATCCAGAAATGCTGTCGGTTAGCCATCTGTCTACCGGGATTCCGAAAAGCGTAAAGATAAAGACAGAGACAAGCTGCCTAGGTCCAAAGCTGCCGATGACGCTTCTCCTAAGCCAGTCGCCAGTTCACCGGCACTCAGTGAGGTGCTTTCGCAACCCTTGATACCTGCTACTTCTAATTCACAGGCCTCTACTGAGACCCATTTGGAGTCCGGTATGCCGTGAGATGCTTCAACTGTGGAACCTGCGGATGTCTCTACCTTAGATGGGTCCGGAGCCACTGTGCAGGCACCGGCTTCTGAGGGTGTATTCAGGCCTATGGACTTGCATATTAAACCGACGCCGCCTTCTTCATTTAGGCCTAAATCTCGAACCATGCCTAAGAAACCGACGCCCAGGCCACATGCTCAGGCCTCTGTGCCGAAAATACAAATGATAAGAATGGCTGAAGATCTTATGACTTTAATCAGGGGAAGCCAACCTCCCCTTCTAAGAGACCTAGGAATGAAGTTGTTTATGACTCTTTTGACAAGGATTCTGATTTTTCTGATTCTTCTGATGATCTAGATTTGCCCTTATCTATTTATGAGGATTCTAATGCAGAGGACTGTATTCCCTCTGCTTCCCCTCTGGAGGATTTTTCTTTTGGTGAAACCTTACATACTCTAAGGGAGCATTTCCACTGGGAAAGCCAGGATTTTTCTGATTCAAAAAAGAGACTTAGGGATTTCTTACTCCTGCCTCAGCATAGGCCTTTAGCTATACCTCCTGTACTAGACATTGTTGATGATGCCTTTTCGGAATCCAGTTTGGCCCCTGATTCTTTGCTTCCTGTTCCCAGAAAACCTGACAGATATTACAGGGTTCCTGATTCACACAAGTTTCTTTTTAAAAATCCTATTGTGGATCCAGAGACTATTTCTCAGGGACCCAAGGACATTAAGGCTTCTACTGCTAAAAATCCTACCCCTTCTGATAGAGACTCCAGGGTGCTGGATAGATGGGGTAAGAAGGTTTACACTTCTGCAACCTTGGCCACTAGGGCTTTAAACTGCCAGTTTCATATAGGGTTACCACCTGTCCCACTTTGCGAGGGACAGTCCCTCTTTGGGCAGCTGTATCCTGCAAAAAAATTGAAAAAATGACAAATGTCCTGAGATTTTAGGACAAAAATATTTCCTATATTTTATGTAATAGTTGCATAAAAACAGTTATTCTGTATCTGAAACACCTAAATGTTATAAGAAACAGAATAAGCAACTAAAATGCTACAAGAATAAGCTTTTATTTAGGCAAAATTGAAGTTCTGTCCATTGTACTGGCCTTGGGTATGTTTTGCCCTGTAAAATCTGACGTTTGTACCAAAAATGTCCCACTTTGGGCATTTGAAAAGGTGGCAACCCTAGTTTCATATGTTAAAGTATCAACAACATGTTATTGGGTTGCTTAAACAGAAAATGATGTTGATTCCTGAATGTGCTGAAAATAAAGAATTACAGCATTTAATGCATTCTGCTGAACAGGTTGGTAAACATACTTTGCAATGTGGATTTGATTCATTAGAGGCCTCTTGCAGGGCTGCTGTTACTGGGTCTGTGCTCAGAAGGCATGCTTGGCTTAAGGAGCAATTTTTGCCTGATCATGTTCAAGCTAAACTGTTAGATGCTCCCTTAAATCAGGACCGCCTGTTTGGCAACAAAGCTGAGGAAGTTCTTAAAAAGATGGAAGATAAAGCTAAATCTATGGAGACTGTTAAATGTTTCTTGCAAGTTCAGCCTCCTAGATTTAGTAGGCATTGGCCCTCTAAGAATTGGTCCTTTCCAGCCCCTTCCAGGTCTTCTAAAGCCAAACCCAGACACAGTAGAAACCCCAGATTTCAGTCCCAGGGGACACACAAGGCTAAGCAGTGAGGGATTTCGGCACCCAAATCTGGGAGTAGTAAGACTCCCCCCTATGGAAAACTGTTTCAATGACTTGTTTTTAAAACTTGCAAGCACTTCCCAACTGAATGCTCCTTTAGATGGAAAGATTGGTCTGCAGGCCAAAAACTGGGAACGCATTACCCAGGACAAATGGGTTTTAAATATAGTGTCCCAAGGATACAGATTTCACTTCCACACATTACCAACACCAAGTGGGTGGCCAGATCTACCCTCAAATCAGTGGGCAGAGGCCCAAAATCAAGTTCTCTCTCTCTTAAGCATGGGGCTATTCAGTTGGTGCGAGAAGAGGAAAAGGGACAAGGTTTCTATTCGAGACTTTTCCTGGTACCCAGAAAAGGCAATACATGGCATCCTATCCTGGACCTTTCTACTCTAAACACCTTTCTGGTGATTCCAAAATTCAGAATGCTGACTGTTCACTAGCTGCTTCCTATGCTAGGCAAAGATGCATGGTTGGCAACACTAGACTTAAAAGAAGCATACCTGCACATCCCTATCAGGGAGTCTTGCAGAAGATACATACTCTTAAAAGCAGCCTACAAGCACTATCAGTTCAATGCACTGCCCTTTGGCTTATCTACTTCGCCCAGGGTATTCACAAAGTGCCTAGCTCCAGTCATTGCATTTTGCAGGCAAAGAAATATTCAAATATATCCATACCTGGACGATTGTCTAATTCAGGCAGAAAGCCAGGACATACTTTTGAATCATCTGGCCTTTGTTCAAAGGGTGCTGACTTGTGTGGGGTACACCATAAACGAAAAGAAATCACACCTGGTACCCTGTCAACAAATTATATTCCTGGGAGCAAGGTTGAATACAACTTCCCAGATGGCTTTCCTCACGCCAGAGAAACGGATTCAGTTGACAACCTACTTCAAATAAGTGGCCACAAAAACCCAGCTATCTGCAAGGCAAATACTGCCAACCTTGGGGTTCATGGCCTCCTGCATTCTTCTAATTCCATATGCAAGGCTGCATATGAGGAAACTACAATGGTATCTCAAAAGCTTATGGTGTCAACATACAAAGGCTCTAGAAGCAATGATTCCTATCATACCTTGCCTATGCCTAGAGTTCCTTTGGTGGGCAGAGGCCTGCCACCAAAACAGGGGACTGCCATTCACACTATCCCCTGCCGCCCAAACCTTAACAACAGACACATCAGACTATGCATGAGGGGCTCACCTGGCTGGGAAGTGCATTCAGGGCAAATGGAACCCAAGTCAAATGCACCTGCACATAAATCAAAAGGAAATGTTAGCTGTACAGAATGCTCTGGCAGCCTTCAAGGACCACATTCTTCCAGGACAACTAATGGTAAAGACGCACAATATCACTGTCATGTGGTGCATAAACAAACAAGGGGGTACACAGTCTTACCCCCTCTTCAGACTAGCCATGGCATTGTGGAACACAGCCTTGAGCTACCAAGTGAATCTACAAGCTCAGTTCCTGCCAGGAAAACTAAATACACTGGCAGACGGACTCAGAAGAAACCTCATGGATCCACATGAGTGGAAACTGGAACCAAGGATTTTCAACATGTTGACAAGCAAGTGGGGGAGCCCAGATATAGACCTGTTTGCCTCCGCCCAGAACCATCAATTGGACAAATTTTGCACAAGGATTCCCAACAAACTAGCTTGGAAAGTGGATGCTCTATCCTTCAACTGGAAAAACCTATCAGTTTATGCCTTTCCTCCTCTGCCTCTGCTCTCCAAGGTACTACTAAAGATCAAACAGGACAAGCCAAGGACAATTTTAATTGCACCAGACTGGCCACGCCAGCACTGGTACCCCCTCTTGCGCAGTGTGTCATGCTTGGCCCCATGGCACCTGCCTCAGACTCCTTCCCTGTTGTCTCAGCAGGAGAACCAGATTCTGCACCCTCAGCTGCAAACCCTGAACCTAGCAGCCTGGCTAATTACCTAATCTCTCCTTTGCCATCCTTCAGTAAATCAGTGATGGATATCATTTTAGAGGCAAAGAGGCCTAGTACAAGAAAATCTTATGCTGCAAAATGGAAAAGATTTTGTGCCTGGAATCAATCTCAATGGATGAGTGCAGCAGTGCCCAATTTACCTCAGATTCTACAATACTTGACTGAGATGCTTCATAAGGGTCTGTCCTTTTCCTCCATTAAAATTCATGCCTCAGCCATTTCAGCTCATTACAGTACAGAGCCTTCCCTCTTCTCTCACCCACTGCTCAAGCAGTTCCTCAGAGGAGCCAAAAATTTAAGGCCACCCAGGAGAGCTCCAACTCCAGCCTGGGACCTTAACTTTGTCTTGGAGAAACTCACTCTTCCGCCTTTCGAGCCAGCTGCTACTGCAGATTTAAAATTCCTTTCCTGGAAAACAGCTTTCCTTTTAGCAATCACTTCTGCAAGAAGGGTATCTGAATTACAGGCCCTTATGGCAGTGGAGCCTTTCATCATCTTTCATGTGGACAGGGTGTCCCTCAGAACCAATCCCTCCTTCATGCCCAAGTTGGTATCCAGTGTGGCTCTTAATCAGTCCAATAATTTGCCAATTTTCTCTAAATCCAGAGCTGGCTTTGCCACTGCAGTCTTGCAGGGTCTTATAGCTGGTCCTAATTCTTTTTAAATTCCTCCTCCCAACCTTAGCTTTGGGAATCTACCCAAATGTAATGACTGCAGCAGTGAAACATGAAGAAGCTAGTACAGTTGCGTACACTTACCAAAAATGTAAATGTTCGAGTGTATTCACTGTTGCAGTCCTGGTTACCCTCCCTCCAGCCCCCTTTCTTCTTTTGGCTATACCTCGTAGGTATATCCTTGTAATTATAGATTTAATTGCTTTCCATTAGGGGGGCACCTGACATCTGTGGCAAAAAAAACTGATGTAATGACGTCGGCTGCATGTTTTATACCCATGACCACCTGACATCATGAAAGAAGGGACAGCATCTGACGCAGGACCCAAGACTTTGTTAATCAGGCCGACTGAGGGCTTCTGCAAGCAGATAACCAAAATGTAATGACTGCAACAGTGAATACACTCGAACATCTACATTTATGGCAAGTGTACACAACTGTACTTTCTAGCTTTTACTTTCTGTATGGGTAGGGGAAGGACCAGGGAGCTGTGACATCAGAGCATGGGTGTTTTTTTAGGACTGTCATGGTGATGTCAGTTTGGGGAGGGAATTGGCCAGAAAACTACCTGCATTCATTGGTATTGCTGACATCAGTGAATTGGAGACTGCAGCAAGGTTTTCCAGGGTGGGAAAAAGTTTTTTGAAAGTGAATCCACCACAGTACAATAAAGTACTGTTCTAGTAGAGAGAAACGGTCAATTTAAAATATTTTAAATGCTGTATTGTTGTTTATTCATAGCAGGGACAGTAAACAGAAGACAAAAGACAAAGAAGTTGAGCATTTAATAATAGTATCCTGTTGTTGTCCTTTAATGGAAGCCATCTCTTGAACCAAAGCTGAAGTTTGAACTGCTTTTTGCTGAGCAGCTGCAGAATCCTTCCCAGACAGTACTTTCTCTTCACTTTTTGTGATTAATTTTCTTTCCCATTTCCTATTTTTTTTTTCTTTCCTGGCAGCCAGGCAGTGTATTTACTAGCCAATAACTGAATTTTATCAAAAACATTTTCAATGGTACTCCTTTTTTTCAGTTTCTCTTTTCACACTGAGAGAGCTGAAGTTACTCTGCTGAGCAGTGTGCAGCCATCATGGAAGTCCTTCCTGGTCTTTTTCTTGATCGTCTCCATCTGCCACCACCAGACTCTGGTTCAAGTCCAAGGTACTCCTGTTTTTTTTAATCAGCCTTTGTGTTTTTTCTGTCTCTCAAGCATTTCCCTTGAGGACATTGCTAAAAGGTTTCACTGGCAAGATCTCTTTATGAGCTTTATTGTCAGAAAAATGAGAAGCAGAGTCCTCTTCCTGCAGGTCACCCTTTGTTGGACAAACTTTTGTATTTCGTCCTGTTCTACATCAAAAATGTCTTTGGTCCTTCAGGAAAATATTCTGAAGACATCTGTGTACAGCTGCTTGAATCTCAAACATGTTTTTTTTTTTTTTTATTGCTAGGATAAACCCGCTTCTCTTCAGTCTGGTGTACAGTGAATAATTATTTTCCACAAACATTCTGTTGTTTCCAAAATTTAATACTTTTCCCTTCTGCCATAGTTTTATCAGCATCACTTGTTTCCGCTGGTATGATTGTACCTTTACTAATGTAGGTCCTGGCTGCTTTCTCATGGACAGGTTTGGAACATATACACAATGTGCACTTTCAGTTAAAAATCCTGCTATGGAACACCAGTCCAGTTACTTATTTGTACTTTGATAAAATTAATAAAGTCTGTTCCTTCCAGTTTCTCTAGTACAGCAGAAAATCACAGGATTTCCTTGTGTGCTCTATTTTCTAACTCTACTCTTTTTAAACAGCTCTTCTTGAGAAGCCTCATGCTAAGCTAGCCTTTTCTTCTTCTGAATTTTGCATACGTATAAGTTCATCTGAATTGCTAGTTAAAGCTTCTTCTATTTTTTCCAACATTTTGTTATATGAGTTGATATATTCATTCAATATTTTTACACAGACACCTCTGTGTATATTTGATTTATTTTTCCTCTGTATCACTGGAAGCCACCTCCTGTATCAAATCTGAAACTTGAACTGCTTTTTGCTGAATAGCTGCAAGATTCTTCCCAGTCAGAGCTTTCTGGTTAGTTTTCTTTCAAGCTCTCCAGATTTCTTCTTTGCTGGCATTCAGGCAGTGTAATGACCAGCCAGTAAATAAATTTTACCCAAATAACAGTTTCAATTTCCTTTTTATTCTCAGTTTCTGTTTTCAAACTGGGAAAGCTAAAATTAAGTTGTTGCATCCATCTTGGAAGCCTGAAATGCATGTAGGAACATTCCCTTCCAGGGGAATGAAAAAGCATCTGCTTTTTAGGCCTGCATGCAATGTAACCTGGAGCAGAATTTGTTTAGTTGTCTTATTTTGAAAGGAGGCAGACAGAACTAACTAAGAAATTTCCTACAACTGGATCAATTCCTGGAAGATCCCGCATTCAGTTTCCACTCATGAGGGTCGGTAATGGTCCTGCTCAGCTTGGAATGTAAGTAGCATGGATGGTTAAACAGTGCTGATTTGAAATCTCACAAGCTACAATAACCAAAATGCACAGAGGAGAGGGTATGACCTGGTGACTTTCTGTTTGTTTATGTAATGCATCACTGTGGTGTTGTTTGTGATTACAGGCAGTCCCCAAGTTACAGACATTCGACTTGTGGACAACCCATAGATAAGAACAGGCTGCCACAATGTCAGAAATAACGTGAAAGTAAATAAAAATCTTTAAATTTCCCCAAATCTTACCTTAAAATGAAGAATTCTGTTGTACTTTCCTTTTCCCCATTCATGTAGCTGCTCACAGGTCTTGTTAGAGCAGTTACTTCTGCCTTCACGGAGAACAATAGAGCCGATTGGTTAAGAGATCGCTGTGTTGGCGATATGATTGGTCAGGACTGCTGGCTTGTACAGTACACTGTATTGAAGCAGTTACTGTACTGTACAGTAGAATAGGCAAATTACATTGTGGATCACTAGGGTCTGGGTGACAGTAGGAGGTCTGACAGAGGTCTGAAAGTTCAGAAAAGAGTGGAAAACATTCATGGGTGATGCTTGTAGTAGAGAAACTTGAAGTGAAGCTTAAAAAGAGGTAAGTTTAACATATTTTTTGTATGGAACATTCTACAGTACTGTACTGTATTGCAGTACAGTACAGTAGAACATTCCATGTACATGTTTAAACTTACATACAAATTTGACTTAAGGACAGACTAAAAAAACAGATCTCATCCTTAACCCGGGGACTGCCCGTACCTGTAAAGGCTCTGGGAACTACAGGTGGTGAAGAGATTTTAGAGCATGAATAACAGCTAACATCTGATTCACATTTATCTGCTTGGAGCTGTCTAGCTTGTTCAACTAATCCACTTTTTAACCCACATGGATACAGCTCCAATGCAAAATCCAATGCATCTGTTGTTACACGTTGAAAGGGGATGTAAGATTGAGGGGGAATAGCAGACCTACATTCAGAGGTATCTGGTCTCTCTACCAAATGCAGTTAACTCTTCACAAAGGTCAACACAGGGATCTGTAAGGTAAGTGGGTATGAATACTGAGTCCAAACAGGCAGCAAACAATGATAATCAAAGATGCCATGAATCCTAGTATCTTCAGAAACTCTCTGGCTGAAGTTTGAAATGGACTGGAGAAATTAAGGAAAATATCCACACATTGGTGCACTTTCTCTTGTGGAGGAAATCACTTTTACATAGAGGAACACAGAAGGCATCCCAGAAATATAAGCCAGTAAGAATGAATCAGAGGATTTTTTAATGATGATCTGGAATCCTAGCTTGACAAGGAGATTTCTTTACCCATGTAAGAAACTCCTGACACATGGAGAAAGACTATGCAAAAATAAGTAATTCATCTAAATAAGGATAAATGTGAATTTTGTGCAATCTGTAATGGGCTATTACAGGTGTAAGACACTTTGTAAACAGCCTTGGAGCAGCAGACAACCCAAAGGGTAATGTAGAGAACTGATAATGCAATCCAGGCACAGAAAAGTTTAGAAAACTTCTGAGGTCCATGGAAATGGGAATGTGGTGATTAGCATCTTTCAAGTCTAGTGTTACCAAAAAAAATATGAAGAGTAAGGAGGTATAACAGAGCTTATAATGTCAACATTTTGAACTTTGGTACTTTCACAAACAGATTTAGAAATAAAAGATTAGGAACTGGTTTGGCACCATAAAAATTCTTGAATTAAAACACTTCCCCCACTGATTTAGTGGAACTACTTCTATGACCCCCAAGGAAAACATTTGATTGAGGACTAGAGGAAACAGGCAAGTATGATTTGGAGGATGTTGGAGGCAGCATACCTTGAAATGGAAGTATTGTTTCGTACTCTGATTTGTAACCATTCTGAACTGCTGTTGAACCCATTTGTTCAAGACAATCTGAAGCCAAAGTGGAAGGGGGAGAGTCAGGCTTTGCAACAGATTTTAAGGAGTCACAGGGAGGGAAGGGGAGAGCAGAATGTTGCAATAGTCATTTTGAATTATTTGACTGTCCTTTTCTGGAAGGTTTCATCTTTCGCTTTGATCCTTTCCTGCCACTATTTCTTAAAATTCTGCTTGTTGTAAACCTGCTAAAGTTGCTTGTTGTGTTTATTGAAAAAGGATCCAGAGGTTTTAGCAGTCTTAGAAGTGAGGGCACTGAATAACCTGAGGAACCATTGAATTAATTTACTCCTTTCATCATCATAGTACTGGTTTACTGGAAGGACCAAATAGAACTTCCTTGTTCTAAGGAGATTGTAAGATTTCAGCTTTAATATCTTCATAATTCTCCTGATTTTGAACCCAAGAAAAATGTCTCATCACAATGGCAGAAGGTGCTGCTCTGGGCACAGAGTCAACACAATTATATGCAGATTTCAGAAAACATTTAGTTGCTTGAGAAGGAGCAGCAGTAACAGAATTCAGAGAAGACATAACTTCTGATGATGGCAAACTTGCAGACATGCTCCCAGTATTGTCAAAACAAGCCAATAAATATTTCAACATATAATTCGGAGTTCTGAAGGCTAGAGTAGTAGAGGAATAAATTACATTTTCAAACATTTCAGAAGTTTCCCTTCCTTGTCAGAATATGAAGAATTAGCATTTACCAGATCTTTTGTTGCAGCTGGACTAGACACTGAAACTGCTGGATGTGACCTGTAATTGCAAAATAAATACTTGTAAGACTGAGGAACTTTATAAAGTCTTTCTGCCTATTTCTGGGCTGCAGATTGGTTATCAGGCATATTGTAGGCCATATCAAAAACATCCTCTAATGCTGGCATAAGAGGGGGAATAGGAGTAGGTTATGGTAAATTCATCTGTAACATATCATAATGTATCCTCAAAGAGGAAGGTATATCATCTTATCCAACTGAAACTTGTTTTTCATCTTAGAGACAGTTTAACAAAATGTAAATTCCTCTATGGGAAATTCTGAGGAACCACCTTCCAATGAATCAGAATCTAGGCAGAAAAAAAACAGAAGATGCCCTATCCCTGTCCCTCTCATCTTCATATGACAGGGAGCTTGCAGAAACTGAGGGGGAACTAATTATTTTCTCCACAAAAAAAAAAATCCAGTCACTTTCAAAAGATTTTAAAGCCTCAGTAAACCTTTAGCCAAATTAAGAAACTCTCCGTTATTAACAGAAATCACTGAGCAGGGTAAATGTTTAACTTTCGATTTTTTTTCCTAGGGACATCCCTACAAGGGGACTGGCTTGATGTTGGTACATTACTGCACAAAAGAAGTCTCTTAGCCCAGCTATGCAAGGATGTATTTTTTATTGATTTTCCTCATAACAGAAGAAAATGATTCTCCCATGCCCATGAAGGGGGAGCTGAAAAGCCATGGATGATGTTGCTAACCCCCTGTCTTAGCTGGCTGAAGGGACTACATTAGAGGGCTCTGGACCTACACGTATATAGCCTAAGGAAACAGTAATGGCCATTGCAGAGTAAACCACTAATGGCTGAGGCAATACCAGAGACCCAATTTGTTGGTCAGGGCTCCTTGTAGATTTTCTTTTGTGTTCATCTGAGGCAAGTGGGAGATTCAAGCTTCTGTCTTTATAAAATTTTTCCTTAAGGATCAAAGGCATTTTTTGATACAGAACAAGCTAAGGAATAAATAAAATATTTATTCAACAAAAAGTGAACCAGCAAACAGAAGCGAGCTTTGCTTCTCATTCTTTGGACAACAATGCTCATACTTTACTAGTGAAACCTCTCCCAATGTTCTAAAGGAAAATGCTTGAGAGACAGAAGGAAAAACAAAGGAGTTGACTAAAAGAATTAGCAGTACTTTGGACTTGTAAAGTATGTACCTCACTTTATGTCATTAATGTGTAGAAGGACACTAAAAGGGGAAAAAGAAACTGTAAGTAAAACAGTTTTGTTCTTAATATTTGAACAAAACATTTCATGATATAAATTACATGTTATATATAGTAAAACAGTTTTGTATAGCATTTAGTCAGGCGTGTTTCAAATGTGGATGGTGTTTCTTCAGTAACTGCTGTATGTGTTAATGATATCAAAGTAAGCAGGTACTTCTTTAGTTGTAAGAAATATTCAGTATAACAAGAGAAGAAAGGCCTGACAAAAGCAAGTTTAATATTAATATGCTGTGATCCTAGGCTGCTGGGGTAGGGTGGGATGTAAAAGTGCACTGGTTATATTATATGTAGAAATCTAAGATATTTCTCTTATTTTTACAAAGAATGAATGCCTAGATGAATGCCCATGGCTTACACTATAAACAAGTATTTTTTGTAAGCAACTAGGCTTAAAAATAAGACAAAAATGATGAATGCCATGAAACATGCCAAGCATCTTTCATCTGCAAAGATATTCACTTGTTTTTTCTCCTTTAGCAAATGTTCAGTGGAGGTCAAGAAGTCTGTTGGTAAGGGAGCTGTGCATTATGTTCCGAGTTAAAGCTGTCAATTTTGGGCAATTGCTCCAATTTAGGGATTAAACTTCATCTTTTGAAGATATACTTAGTTTTGTGTATTTATTCAAAGTTAGCACTAGATGGGCATGTTTTGAAAATGTATTTAGATGTTCTTCGTTTTTCACTGTTGCAGTCATTACATTTGGGTAATCTTCTGGCAGGTTGCCCTCAGTTGGCCTGATTAACAAAGTCTTGGGTCCTGCGTCGGTTGCTGTCCCTTCTTCCATGACGTCAGGTCGTCAGGGGTATAAAACATGCAGCCGACGCCATTACATCAGTATTTCTTGCCGCTCGGTGCCCAAAGCAGAAGCAGTTCGCAAGAGCCGGTCGGCCGACTCCTGACATTTTCATTTTCGAGTTTCAGAACCGAAGCCTTCAACTAAAAAGCTGAATACCCCGTTAGGGAAACTTTTTCTTGCTCCTTACCGATATCAGTAAAAGTTAATAATTACATTACTTGTGGGAAGCAAGTACCTCATAAGGATTTTCATTTGTACTGTATTCCTTGCCTAGGCCCTGACCACAACGTACCTTGCTGTCGGTTTTGTGCTAAATTTAATCAACCCACTATTAAACGTCGGTATATTTTTGCTTCTAAATATTTTGGCTCACACTTCAGTTATCCAGAAATGTCATCGGTTAGCAATCCAACTACCGGAATACCTAAAAACGCAAAGAAAAAGAGACAGGCCGGCAAGGTTCAAAACTGATGACGATGCTTCTCCTAAGCCAGTCGTCAGTTTGCCGGTACTCAGTGAGGCGCTTTTGCAGCCCCTGATACCCACTACTTCTGATTCACAGGCCTGTACTGAGACCCATTTGGAGTCCGGTATGTCGCAAGATGTTTCAGTTATGGAACCCGTGGATGTCTCTACCTTAGATGGGTCCGGAGCCGCTGTGCAGGCACCGGCTTCTGAGGGTGTTTTCAGGCCTACAGATTTGTATGTTAGACCGACTCCATCTTCAAAACTAAGGCCAAAATCTAAATCTGTGTCTAAAAAAACGACGCCTGGGCCACATGTGCAGGTCCCTATGCCTAAAAAACAAATGATCAAAATGGCTGAATATTTAATTACTCTGATCAGGGGTAGCCAACCCCCCCCCCTTCTAAGAGGCCTAGGCAAGACATTGATTATGAATCTTTTGAACAGGATTCTATTTCTTCTGACTCTTCTAATGAGCGGGATTTGTCTATACCTACTTATGAGGACTCTGATGCAGAAGATTCCATTCCTTCTGCTTCTCCCCCTGAGGATTTTTCTTTTGAGGAAACTTTACATACCTTAAGGGAACATTTCCACTGGGAAAGTCAGGATTTCTCTGAATCTAAAAAGTGATTTCTTCTTCTTCCTCAACATAGGCCTTTGGCTATACCTCCTGTTCTAAACATTGTTGATGATGTTTTTTCAGAATCTAGTATGGCTCCTGATTCTCTGCCTCCGGCTCCTTGTAAGCCAGACAGATACTACATGGTTCCTGACTCCCACAAATCCCTTTTCAAAAATCCTATTGCAGATCCTGAAACAGTTTCTCAGGGTCCCAAGGGCATTACGGCCTCTACTGCTAAAAATCCTACCCCTTCTGATAGAGATTCCAGGGCGGTGGATAGATGGGGTAAGAAGGCTTACACTTTTGCAACCTTGGCAATCAGGGCTTTGAACTGTCAATTTCATATGCGTAAATATCAACAGCATATAATGGGACTGCTTAAACAGAAAATTATGTTAATTTCTGACAGTGTGGAAAGTAAAGATTTACAGGATTTATTGCATTCAGCTGAACAAGTTGGAAAACATACTTTGCAATGTGGTTTTGATTCTTTGGAGGCCTCTTGCAGGGCTGCTTTAACTGGGTCTGTGCTAAGAAGGCATGCTTGGCTCAAAGAGCAAACTCTGCATGATCATGTTAAAGCAAAATTGTTGGATGCTCCTTTACCACAGGACCGTCTCTTTGGTAATAAGGCTGAAGAAGTTTTAAAAAAGATGGAAGGCAAAGCTAAATCTATGCAAACTGTGAAAGATTTCTTACAAGAGCAACCTTCAAGATTTAGTAGGCACTGGCCTACTAAGAACTGGTCCTATCCAGTTCCTTCGAAAGCCACTCAAGTCAAACCCAGACATTCCAAAGGCTCCAGGTTTCAGTCACAAGGGACTTTTAGAACAAAACAATAGGGTGCCTCCTCCTCCAAATCTGGAAACAACAAGGCACCTCCCTATGGTAAGCAGTCTCAATGACTTCCCTTTACACTTACCAAGCACTTACCTTTTAGCCGTCCCTTTGGGGGGAAAACCGGCACTTCATGCAAGAAACTGGCAACTTATAACCCAGGACAGATGGGTTTTAAATATAGTATCCCAGGAATACAGATTTCATTTCCACACGTTGCCAATACCAAACGGATGGCTGGACCTGCCCCCAAATCAGTGGGCAGAGGCCCAGAAACAAGTTCTGTCCCTCATGAACATGGGGGCTATTCAACCAGTACCAGAAGAGGAAAAGGGACAAGGTTTCTATTCAAGACTTTTCCTGGTACCCAGAAAAGACAAATCATGGCATCCAATTCTGGACTTATCTACTCTAAACACATTTCTGGACATTCCAAAATTCAAGATGCTGACTCTTAAACAGTTACTTCCTATGCTAGGCAAAGATGCCTGGTTGGTAACCCTAGACTTAAAAGAGGCTTACCGGCATATCCCAGTCAGGGAATCTTGCAGAAGATACCTCTGCATCAAAGCAGGCTGCTTGCATTACCAGTTCTCTGCACTGCCCTTTTGCTTATCTACTGCGCCCAGGGACTTCACAAAGTGCCTGGCTCCAGTAATTGCATTTTGCAGACAAAGAAATATTCAAATATATCCATACCTGGACGATTGTCTAATTCAGGCAGAAAAACAGGGACATTCTTCTAAAACATCTAAAAAGGGTTCTAACTTGTCTAGGGTACACCATAAACGAAAAGAAATCACAACTGGTACCCTCTCAAAAAATTACATTCCTGGGTGCAGGCTTGAATACAACTGCCCAGATGGCTTACCTTATGCCAGAAAAGCAAATTCATTTGGTTACTTACTTCAAACAGGTGGCCACAAAAACTCTGTTATCTGCAAGACAAATTCTGCAAGCCTTGGGGTTCATGGCCTCCTGCATTCTTCTAATTCCATATGCAAGACTGCATATGAGGAAACGTCAGTGGTACTTAAAAAGTTTATGGAGTCAATATTGTCACAGCCTGGAAACAATGATTCCTATCATACCTTGCCTGCAACTAGAGTTCCTGTGGTGGGCAGAGGCCTGCCACCAAGACAAGGGACTGCCATTCACTCCACTGCCTGCCGCCCAAACCCTGACTACAGATGCATCAGACTATGCTTTGGGGGGCTCATCTGGCAGGGAAGTGCATTCAGGGCAAATGGAGCCCAAATCAAATGCACCTTCATATCAATCAAAAAGAGATGCTAGCTGTACAGAATGCACTGACAGCCTTCAAGGACTACCTTCAACCAGGACAATTAATGATAAAGACAAACAACACCACAGTTATGTGGTACATAAACAAGCAGGGGGGTACACACTCCTACCTCCTTTGCAGACTAGCCATGTTATTGTGGAACACGGCCTTGACCTATCAAGTACAACTACAATCTCAATTCCTGCCAGGAAAGCTGAATACTCTGGCAGACGAACTAAGCAGAAATCTCATGGACCCACACGAATGGATACTGGAACCACAGATTTTCAACATGTTAACACACAAATGGGGGAGTCCAGACATAGATAATTTTGTCTCACCCCAGAACTATCAGTTGGACAAATTCTGCACAGGAACTCATCACAAAAAAGCTTGGAAAGTGGATGCTCTATCTTTCAGCTGGAAAAACCTATCAGTCTATGCTTTTCCCCCTCTGCCTCTACTCTCCAAAGTTCTACTAAAAGTCAAATAGGACAAACCAAAAATGATTTTGATTGCTCCAGACTGGCCTCGCCAACATTGGTACCCACTCCTGCGCAATGTGTCACACCTTCCATGTTAAGCATCTGCTTTGGATAATAACTGCAGAGCACAAACTCTTGTAGCACAACAACTATGCAATAAAAATTAGGAAGTGTTGTTGTCAAACGTAGTGAGTCTATAACAAGAAAAATAACCAGAGATTCCTTAGAGTTATTAGAGATATTTTGGAAATTTTATGAAAATTTGTATAAAGCAGAAGAATGTGGCAATCAAAAGAAAAGTACAAATTGAAATATGTATGGAAGACTTAAAGATGCCACGGTTAATGAGACTCAACAATTAACAGTTACGGTAGGAGGAGATAAGATAAAAATGGAGATGTATAATCAATTTACAGGAAGGTCTGCAGGAATAGACTGTATTCCTGTAGAAGTTTGGAATCTAAGACGGAAAAAAGTTATAAAGATCAAGAAGGTTTTGTTTAACAGTATTTTAAAAGGAAGGGAAGAACCAACATCCTGGAAAAAAGGTGTGGTGGTTGTAATAAAAAAGGATGGTAAAGACCCACTAGACCTCACTTCATATAGGCCCATTTCAATTTTAAACCATGATTATAAATTATTTATGGGTATAACAGCTAAAAGAATGGTAAGGGTGTTGCCAAAGTTGATAGGTATGGATCAATATAATTTTGTGGAGGGGAGACAAACATATAACAACATTTATAGAACAATGGTAATCCAGAGGGAAGCAGAATATAAGAAAATGTCTCTGTTGTTGGTGGGTGTTGATGCAAAGAAAGCATTTGACACAGTAAGCTGAGAATGTTCATCGTGTTTCACTGTTGCAGTCATTACATTTGGGTTATCCTGCTGGCAGGCTACCTGCAGTCGGCCTGAATTCCAAAGTCCTGGTCCAGCGTTGGTTGCTGTCGCCTCTTCCCTGACGTCAGTGCGCCAGGGGTATAAAAGATGCAGCCAACGCCATTTTCTTCAGTCTTTCTTGCCGCTCGATGCCCAAAGCAAAAGCAGTTCGCAAGTGCCGGTCGGCCGACTCCTGAGATTTTCAAAACCGAATTTCAGATCCGAAGTCTTCATTAAAGCTAAGCACCCCGTTGGGGAAACTTTTTTCTTGCTCCAGACCGATGTCAGAAAAGAAACTGTTAACAATTGTATTTCTTGTGGGAAGCAAATACCTCATAAGGATTTTCATTCTTACTGTATTCCTTGCCTAGGCTCTGACCACGACGTTGCTAGCTGTCGGTTTTGTGCTAGATTTAACCAACGCACTATTAAGTGTCGGTTCGATTTTGCATTTCATTACTTTGGCCGAGGATTTAATTATATAATGCCATAGGAACAGCCGACGACCAGAGTTTATAAAAAGCGCAAGGAAAAGGAAAAGGACAGGCATCCGAGGTCCAAAACCGATGACGAGGCCTCTGCTAGGCCAGTCGCCGGTTCTCAGTGAGGCGTTTTCGCAGCCCCTGACGCCCACTACCTCAGAGCCACAAGCCGCTTCTGACTCCTACGTGGAGCCGACTAGGCCTCTGGATACTCAAGGTATTGGACATTCAGAAACTATTCCCTCAGATGGGTCCGGAGCTGCTGAGCAGGCATCGGCTTCTGAGGGTGTTTTCAGACCTACACAGTTATATGTTAAGCCAACCTCAGCTTCAAAGGCAAAGACTAAAGCAGCTCTAAAGACAAAGAAACAAGTACAGCATTCTCCTGCACAGACTTCCATGCCTAAAAAACAGATACTTAAAATGGCCGAGGACCTAATTACTTTGATCAGGGGTTCCCATCCCCCTCCAGATAAGAGGCCTAGGCAAGAGACAGAATATGAATCTTCAGATCAGGTTTCCATTTCCTCTGATTCCTCTTCTGGACAGGGATACTCCTTTCCTCCCTATGAGGATTCTAATGCTGAAGAGTCTATTCCTTCAGCCTCTCCTCCTGAGTATTATTCTTTTGGGGAAACCCTTCACACCATGAGGGAGCACTTTCACTGGGAGAGCCAAGAATACTCAGAATCTAAGAAAAGGCTCAGAGACTTTCTTTTACTACCTCAGCACAGACCTCTTGCTATTCCACCTGTTCTAGACATAGTAGATGATGTATTTTCAGAGTCCAGCCTGTCTCCTGACTCTTTACCCCCTGCATCGGTTAAGCCAGACAGGTACTACAGGGTTCCAGATTCCCACAAATTTCTATATAAAAACCCTGCTGCTGACCCAGATACTGTATCTCAGGGTCCCAAAGGGGTCAAGGCTTCCACTGCAAAAAACCCTGTCCCCTCTGATAGGGATTCTAGGGCACTGGACAGATGGGGGAAAAAAGTTTACACTTCTGCTACCTTGGCTGTAAGGGCTTTAAATTGTCAGTTTCATATGCTTAAATATCAGCAATATTTAATGTCACTGCTAAAACAGAAAATGTTGACAAATTCTGAATGTGCAGATAACAAGGAAATGCAGGATTTGTTGCATGCAGCTGAACAAGTGGGAAAACAGACTTTGCAATGTGGTTTTGATTCACTGGAGGCCTCTTGCAGGGCTGCTGTTACGGGTACTGTCATTAGAAGGCATGCTTGGTTAAAGGAACAAAATCTGCCTAATAATGTTAAAGCAAAATTATTGGATGCTCCTTTACAGCATGATACTTTATTTGGTGTTAAGGCAGAAGAGGTGTTGAAGAAAATGGAGGATAAAGCGAAGTCTATGCAGACAGTTAAGGATTTCTTACAGGTACAAACTCCCAGATTTAGCAGGAACTGGCCTTCAAAGAATTGGTCCTTTCCAGTGTCAGACAGGCCACAAAGAGGCAGATACAGATGCCCTAGAGGCAGATCCCAGCTCCAAGGCTCATACAGGCCTAAACAATGGGGTACCTCTACCTCCAAAAGCGGAGAAGACAAATCACAGCCATATAGAAAACAGTCCCAATGACTTTCCTCTGCCAATACCAAGCACTTATCTTTTGGCAGCTCCCTTAGGGGGAAAACTAGCACTTTTTTCACAAAATTGGCATATAATCACCCAGGACAAATGGGTCTTGAATATAGTGTCCCAGGGCTACAGGTTCCACTTTCACACCCTGCCAAAGGCAAAAGGTATGCCAGACCTGCCACAAAATCAATGGGCAGAGGCACAAAAACAAGTTTCATCCCTCATGGACATGAGGGCCATTCAGCGAGTACCACAGCAAGTGCAGGGACAAGGACTCTACTCAAGACTATTCCTGGTACCCAGAAAGGACAAAGCCTGGAGACCAATACTGGACATGTCTATTCTAAACACTTTTCTGGACGTTCCAAAATTCAAAATGTTGACTCTGCAGCAGCTTCTGCCCATGCTGGGCAAGAAGGCTTGGCTTGTAACTTTGGACCTAAAAGAGGCATACCTGCATGTCCCAATCAGACAAAATTGCAGATGATACCTCAGATTCATAGCTGGATCAATGCACTACCAATTCTCTGCACTGCCCTTTGGCTTATCTACTGCGCCCAGGGTCTTCACAAAATGCCTGCCACCAGTAATTGCTTTCTGCAGACAAAGAGGAATTCAAATATACCCTTACTTGGATGACTGCCTTATCCAAGCAGAGAACAAAGACATTCTACTGAAGCTTCTGGCGTTTGTAAAAAGATTACTAATTTGCCTAGGCTACACGGTAAATGAAAAAAAATCAAAACTAGTACCCTCTCAATAGATAATACTCCTGGGTGCAAGCTTAAATACAACTGCCCAGATGGCTTATCTCACGCCAGACAAACAAAGGCAACTGACTTCTTACTTTGAAATGTTGGCAACAAAGACCCAGTTATCTGCAAGAAAAATTCTGCAGGCTTTGGGCTTCATGGCTTCCTGCATTCTACTAATTCCATATGCAAGACTGCATATGAGGAAACTACAATGGTATCTAAAAAGTGTTTGGATTCAACATTGCCACAGCCTGGAAACATTAATTACCCTCATTCCCTGCCTGCAACAGGAGTTTCGATGGTGAGCACAGGCCTGTCATCACAACAAGGGACAGCCATTCACTCTACCCACGGCCAGGCAAACACTAACAACAGATGCATCAGATTATGCCTGGGGGGCCCACATGGCAGGAAAATGTATTCAGGGAGCATGGCCAGAAAGCCAAATGCATCTTCATATCAATCAAAAAGAGATGCTAGCTGTTCAGAATGCCCTGACAGCCTTCAAGGATCTACTTCATCCAGGACAACTGCTGGTAAAGACGGACAATACTACAGTCATGTGGTACATAAACAAGCAGGGAGGCACACATTCCTACCCCCTCTGCAGACAAGCCATGACTTTGTGGAACACAGCATTGACTTATCAAGTACACCTGCAAGCACAATTCCTGCCAGGAAAGACAAATACTCTGGCAATCAAACTAAGCAGAAATCTCACGGATCCTCACGAGTGGAAACTAGATCCACAAATCTTCAGCATGATAACAAGGAAATGAGGATGCCCAGACATAGATCTATTTGCCTCCCCTCACAACTGCCAACTACAGAGATTCTGCACAAGGACTCATCACAAACAAGCATGGAAAGTGGATGCCCTATCATTCAGCTGGAAAACCCTTACAGTATATGCCTTTCCTCCACTGCCTCTCCTCCCCAAGGTACTCTTAAAGGTCAGACAAGAGAAGCCAAAAATTATATTGATTGCCCCAGACTGGCCACGCCAGCACTGGTACCCAATCCTAAAGAGCTTGTCTCAAGGCCCAGCCTGGACATTACCCCAAATTCCTCATTTGCTGACTCAACAAAACAATCAGATCCTGCACAGCCAACTGACAACCCTAAATCTGGCTGCATGGCTAATTATTTAACCATTCGGAACACACCTCTCTCTAAAGCAGTTATGGATGTTATTTTGGAGGCCAGGAGGCCCAGCACCAGAAAATCTTATACAGAAAAATGGAAGAGATTCTGTGCTTGGAACCAGGCACAAGGAATGGATGTGCTTGTACCAAATATTCCTCAGATTTTACAATACCTGACTGAGATGCTGGACAAAGGCCTATCCTTCTCATCAATTAAGATCCATGCCTCTGCCATTTCAGCTCATTACAATACGGATCCACCTATTTTTTCACATCCACTGCTAAGGCAGTACCTCAGAGGGGCCAAAAACATAAGACCTCCAAGGAGAGCTCCAACACCTGCATGGGACCTCAATTTTGTTTTGGAAAAGCTCACACTGCCTCCTTTTGAGCCAGCCAATACAGCTGAGGTAAAATACTTATCATGGAAAACAGCTCTGCTCCTAGCAATAACCTCAGCAAGAAGAGTCTCAGAGTTACAGGCACCAATGGCTGTGGAACCTTTTATTATTTTCCATCCGTACAGGGTTTCTCTAAGGACAAACCCAACATTTATGCCTAAGGTAGTGTCCAGTGTGGCTCTTAACCAAACCATTCATTTGCCTACCTTTTATCCAAACCCGCAGAATAAAGGGGAGAGACTTCTGCATTCTTTGGACATACACAGACAGCTACGCTTCTACTTGGACAAAACTAAAGCCTTCAGAAAGACTGAGCAACTCTTAGTGGCATATGCTGCAGGATCGCAAGGAAAATCTATTTCAAAGCAGACTATTTCAAAATGGATAGGCCACTGCATTAGTTTCTGCTATTCACAACATGGCAAATCAGTGCCTAAGGGCATTAGTCCACATTCAACCAAAGCAGCAGCCACTTCAGCAGCCTTCCTCAGAGGAGTACCAACCAGGGACATTTTGGAGGCTGCAACTTGGACTTCAGTGCACACTTTTACAAGGCACTACCACTTACCTCTTTACTCTAAATCCAGAGCAGGCTTCACCACTGCAGTTCTGCAGGGCCTCATAGCCACTCCTAATTCTATCTAGGCCCAGCCACCCAACCTCAGCTTTGGGATTCAACCCAAGTGTAATGACTGCAACAGTGAAACACGATGAACAAAGTACAGTTGTGTATCTCCCATAAATGTAGATGTTTGAGTGTATTCACTGTTGCAGTCCAGGTTACCCTCCTTCCATCCCCCTTTCATTGCTGGGACTTATCTGTACTTCTCTATTCTATACAACCTATGTGGTGTATTTGCTTGTAGATGAAGGTAATGTTTACGTTAGTGCATGCTTTATTATAAGCAGAATTTTTAGCCTACCCTTTTGGGGGCACCTGACGTCTGGGGCAAGAAAAACTGAAGAAAATGGCGTCGGCTGCATCTTTTATACTCCTGGCACACTGACGTCAGGGAAGAGGCGACAGCAACCGACGCCGGAACAGGACTTTAGAATTCAGGCTGACTGCGGGTAGCCTGCCAGCAGGATATCCCAAGTGTAATGACTGCAACAGTGAATACACTCGAACATCTACATTTATGGTAGGTACACAACTGTACTTTTTGTGAGTAGGGCGATGGAAGCAAGATATATGAGGGATTGGAGGGAAAGTTTAAAGTGGGAGGCTTCCCCTTTGATAAGTTGTGCCTGAACAGAGGAACCAGGCAGGGGTGTCCTCTTTTCACTTTGTTAATTGCATTATATTTGGAGCCACTGGCAAAGAAAATAAGGAACTCAGAAATTCAGGAATATAATTGGTATTGTAGTCAAGAAAAGTTGGCTTTATTTGCAGATGATATTATTTTATACCTGATAAAACCAGAAAAGGAAATCTCAGTGTTGTGGAACATTCCGTGTCAGTTTTAATTTTTGGGAATATAAAATTAATGAAGGCAAAACAAAGGCTATAGCCGTAACTATGAAACCATACATAAATTGGTTCAGCAATACCCATATTTATGGGAACACAATACAATTAAGTATTTAGGAGTATGGGTAAAAAAGGGATTCTGTTATGGCAGGTAAGGATATGTGGGAAGAGACTAAACAAAAGTTACTAAAAATGAGAAACTAGAACCTCTTATTTATGTATATGGATAGCAAGGTACAGGCAGTGAAAATGTTTTTACTCCCTTTAGTTTTATGTATAGGTCAGACATATTTTTATCAACCAGAGGAGAACTTATGGACAGTGATTAATAAAGAGTTGAAGGATTTTATTTTGGAGGGGAAGAGAGCAAGGTTCAATTGGAATAAGATGATTCTTCCAATAGAACGAGGTGGTTTAAGATTATCTGATTTAAAACAATATTTTAGAGGTACACGCTTAAGGCTCATATATATATATATATATATATATATATATATATATATATATATATATATATATAACACAAACAGAAAGCTATAATTCAGAATGGAAAGGGATGATGATGAAGTAAGGGGGAAATTCAAGAAATAATGTAAGATTTGGATTTTGGATGCAGATCCTTAAGGAAAATAATAGCCATACAGAATATTATATTTATAAAGTAGCAGAATGTATTCTAAGAAGTAAGTCAGCATGATAATATTGAAAGGAGATTCTCCAGATAGGGTTGACTGCAATTAGGGGTACAGAGAATAGGGGAGAGGGGGCTAGAATTTACTGGAGAAACTGACAAAGAAACCAAGGCATAGAACTAGAGATGGAAAGGTAATAGAAATGGAAGAGGCCAAGAAGGCATTTGGACTACAAGGACTGATATCAGAATATAGGCAAAGAGAAAGTGAAGGACCTTTTCTGGTATGTTTTTAGTTGAATCCAGAATAGAAGCTGCTGTTTAAAAATGGATAATTTGTAGGGCATGCAAAATAGAACAAGATAGTTGTAGGAATCATTTAGCGGAGGTTAGAAACAATTGAGAAGAGAGACAGGATAAGTGATTCACATGGTTACAATGGGAGGACATGTATATGGCTCCCAAGTATGCAACAAAGTCAAGAAGATTTAGAATTTTTGCTTTGAAGTATTTGCATTGTTATTTTATACCCTGAGCAGACTCCAAAGAATTTTTCCTCGGGTAGATAGCAAATGTTGGAAGTGTGATGGTGAAGTAAAAGGTAACTGGGAACTTAATATTTTGGGAATGTCACAAGGTGGCCAGATTTTAAAAATTCCCTACAGAGTACTATGTCATACATACTGGATGAAATGGCTGTAACTAAGAAAATGATTTTTGAGCTGGGACACAGGATCTGAAATGCCTAAGTTTAATTTTGTTGGTTGTCAGAAAAGCAGTTGCTAGAAAATGGTAAGCAAAGTCTAAACCATCTGTATTTAAAGTACTGTGTATTGTAAATTCGCTGCAAGAGGGATCGTTAGAAAAGGGAATGAACAAATTACATAGAAATAAATAGAAATTGTGAGAACAGTACATACAGAATAATGTTCAGGAGGAGTAGTGAGGTTTTAAGGAAAGGCAGGAATTCAGCATTTTTTTTGTAATGTTGGACTGATGATATTTATAAGGAAGGAAAAGATATGTGATGATTAGCCTTTGTTAATGGAAAAAAATGGTAATGTTTGTTTTCTTTTCTGTTAATCTATGCTTGCCTTTGTCATAAATAATAATTTAATAAAGCTGTTTAAAAGTGGGTGGCAAGAGTGGTGCAGTGGTTAGCATTGCCACCTCACAGCAAGAGGTTCTCCAGTTTGATTCTCAGCTGGGGTGCCTTCTGTGTGGAGTCTGCATTTCCTCCCTGTGGTCATGTGGGTGCTCAGATTTCCTCCCCATCCCAAAGGTATGCTGAAGGTGGATTGGACATTCTAAATTGGCCATAGGTGTGAGTATGTGTGTGTCTCTGCCTTCTATGGAAGGTTGGGTGCTGGGCTGGCAAATCAGCACTGTAAAACTCCACTGCCAGTCATTCTGCAGACTGTTGTTCCACTGTAGTGACCCCTACTGGGATAAAGCCAAAAAATAAAGGTGTTTAAAAAAAAGTTGTATGTGTTTCTATAAGAAAACAAAGATACTTGGTTGTATTAATAGGAGCAAGTTTATTTAATTTGCTGTTGGATGAAATATGAAAAGAGAGCTGAGAAAAGCCTAGTCATAAAACATTTGTCCTTGGTAAAAGGGGACCGAGTGTCCAGTGCAGTGACCACAGGATACGGAATCAACCACCTTGAAGGAAAATCTTGAAAAAGGATCTAGAACTTGTTCCTTTTGGAGGAGTTCACTGAGAGCTACATACAGAAACTGTTTCCCTGTATATAGGACTTAAATTAAAAATAGTTGCTGCTATTTTGCTACAAAAGTAGGGTGCTTCTAGCTCTGTTTTCATTACACACAGAAGAAGCTGCACAAGAAGCAGTGAAACAAGTTTGTGGACTTAAAATAATTTTGAGCAATATTTAGATGCTTGGCCATTGATTATTATGCACTATGTCATATATACATACACATGTATACAGACACAAATACAAATACACACACACACGCACACATACACACACACGCACACACACACACACGCACACACGCACACACGCACACACGCACACACACACACACACACACACACACACACACACACACACACACACACACACACACTCTCATTTTCTTAGTGCTTGAAATCTGGACAATGCTTGACAAAATGGGTGTACAAAGGCCAAAAAATAAGGACATATTTTAAATACTGATCTTATAATCTTTGAAAGTTGCTAGAGTAACAGGGTTTGTTTTAACCTACATTTTCTAAAGGATTTGAAGTCTGAAACTCAGATGTAGGCCATTATGTAGTGACTTCAGTCCTCACATCATCCCAGCGATTTGCCAGAAAACCACAAATCTTATGTGGAACAGACCAGAAATATGAGCCAAAAATCTGGACATTCTGAAAAAAATCTGGACAGTTGAGAGGTATGAGTCCCATGCTATCTTGTTCAGTATTATTACTTGCTGAAGGACCTATTATTGTTTAGCTCACAATAAGTTATATTCAGCTAACTTGACTAAAAATAAGGCATATATGCCAATGATCTTTCATAAATGAACAACAAAAGTATGACCTTGTGAAGCTATAGACAATGAAATTTATCATGCTTAGCAAATAGTTAACATGTCATGGGAAGCAGGCAATTCAAACATTTTTTTGTTCTGCATATGGTTAGTGCATGGACTAGCATGGAAACATAGTGCCTCAGTTTTCATTTGAGTGATATTTTCACTCCAAACTGGCATGGCAGCAATTGTAGTTAAGCAGTCATCTGTACTTCTGCTGTATGGACAGGAATTTACTAGGAACAACATAAGAACTAAGAATTAGCAGATTGTGTTGGTGTAGGTATAACTGTAAACAAAAGCATGCCAAGCACAGGTGTTAACACTGTAAATTTAACCAAATAAGCAAATATGGACTTGGTTGTTATAGCATCCTATAAAGGGAAAGCCAGCATTATGCCTGCAAATTGCTAGGCACTTTACATATACAAAGGAAAACTACTTCCAAGTCTTACAAAAAATCAGTTCACTTTATTACCATGTACAATTGTGTGTAAAGCTGCAGGAGGTATTTGCATAAAACTGTTATCAGTGAAAAGTGCCAGCTAGGTGGTCACCTTTTTCCTCTGGGTCTCTGGAGTCTTCATCCGGTTCATATATGGCTTCCAAACAATTGGCAGTAGGAAATGAGGCGTGAAATGTGTCCTTTCATCTAAGCAAATGACCCATCTTTTATATTCGTCTTGGACAGGAATACTTATCAAGTGAAAAGTTAGCAGGGATTGTGGTCATTGCTTGGACTTTCTGTTAAGGATGACTAGCATTCTACTGCGTCCATTCCTCATGCTTGTTATGCCCCATGACGTCAAAGAGCACGTATCGGTTCTTGTAAGAAAATGTTGTTACAGATGGAAACTGCAGGATGGCCATGAAAAGTACTGCAGTTTAATAATCTGTGGTATTGCATTTTTTCTCATGTCATGTAATTGAAAGATAAAAGTTTACATCAATTTTAGCTGACACCCTCTCGCACTGCATGTAAGAGTTGAGTACCTCCTCTAAATTGTTCAAAGCCTTTTCTTTTCTTGAGAATCTATACATTTGCTAACAATGTGCCTTTTTATTCTATTCTGCTGCTAGCAATTTTCTGAACTATTTATGTTTTGATCTCAGACTGCACCTGCAGCCAAGTCAAGATGAATTTAGAGGTAAGGGGTATGGAGACCAGATCTACTAGCCCCTGAAACAAGACTTACATTTTGTGCTGTTCTGATGGTTTCTAATGCATCTCCACTGCTTTAGAAGCACATCTTTAGGTTTCACGTTGTTATTAATAATTTCCTTTCAGAGTGGTAGATTTTGCTTTCAGCAGCCACAGTTGCACTCCACAGATGAGAAGTTGAGGCTATTACATATTCAGCATTTAGCACCATCCGTCTTGCAACAGCTTTGTCAAATTTATTTCTTTGAAGGTATCCTGAGTGGTTCATTCAGGTACGACTGTAGTTAGATACATACCTGGTTGCTCAGTCATGCTGGTGAAGTCAGAGACCGAATCCTATCTAATGCTGTATTTATTTATTTATTTTTTGGTGAGACAGAAAAAAGATTGTGTTCCACCAACCTATGGGAGATCATACAAAGTGTTTATGAGTTGGGCTATCTCTTTCAACACTGCAAAAAATAATACGTTTCATGCAGGAGAGGCCTTAGGTCAACTGGTGCCCTAGGTAAAAGGGCTCCACAGCGCCCCCCACCACACCACCCGGTGCCCCATCCTGGTCTCCCTACACCAAATAAATACTGGAAAATGCCCCTAATAGAGCGGCGCCCTAGGTGGCCACCTAGCTGGCCTATGCCTAAAGCCGGCTATGGTTTCATGACCCTCTGACCTGCCCTAGCAGCTAAGCAGACATCTCAGTTGAATGCTGAGCTCTGCTCTCTAAAAGTGCATGTTTAATAGGGAATTGAGAAGTAAGAGGAGGAAAACTAATGTAAGCAGTACAGTAATGCAGGACAGGCAGGGATATTGGGAGTGTGTCATAGCATAACCCAAAGTGGTTGGGGATGATTGCATCTTGTTTCGATAAGAGCCAGTTAGATAGGTAGGTAGGAGGCATGATTGTTATGCTTTAGCTTAAAAGAGTGATCTCCAGTAATTTAGTTAATACTGCTATAAACAAAAATGGAGAGCAGTTTGCATTTATCAGATGTTATATTTCTCTCAGTATTTGGTGCCAACAGTACTCTCTTAACATATCTCTACACAATAATTAAATAGCTCACAAAGTATTATAATGTCAGCACTATATAATTAGTCTTTACTTAAAAATAAAGAAATAATTTTTGATATAAGTCAAATTTGAGCAGAAGCAGACCAAGTTACAGACTGATTATGAACAATCTAAAAATATTTGAGTGTACATTAGTGGTCACTAAATGGGAACAGTAGTCCTTGAATAATTGCATAACCATGAATTAACTTGGAAGTATATTTCTTGCTATGAATTTAGTAATTGTCTTGCTATGGATGTCAAGGAACAGAATTATTAAAAGTTAACTCGGTTCCACTTAGACTTCAGACTATTTGTACAGTTTGTAATCTTATAAGAATGGTAATCCTTGCTTAAATGTCTAGCCCACCAATATAAATTATACAAGGATTTACTAGTTAAGAGGCAAGTTAGGCAATTGCACATCAAAGTTAGAGAAACTAAAGCTCCACAACCCACAAAACTGGCAATACTTGAAAATACCAGTCCTGCCCACCCCCATGGCTCAATGCGATAAAGACTTGACTGTGACCTAAAAGATCCATGTTTGATTAGCAAAATGGGCACTGGCAAGGATGGCATGGAAGTATGAGAGTTAATGGCCATTGCTAGCTCAACCACCTTTAGAGACGAGGGGACAGCTTTGGCTTGGGTGGCAGATGTCCTTCAAGGATGCATCTGCAGTCTTTACAAATGGGTTGTCCTGTCGTCAGGCAGCCCTTCGGTCGGCCGGATTCCAAAGTCTGGGTCTGGCTTCGGCTGGTGTCGCACTTCACCCGACGTCATTGCGGCAGTTATTCGGGTATAAAGGCATCAGCGGACGCCATTTTCCCCAGTCTTTCTTGCCGCGTGGCGCCCGAAGCAGAAGCTGTTCGCAAGTGCCGGTCGGTCAGATCCAGAGATTACTACTACCGAATACTACTTCGAAGACTTCTATAAAGCTAAGTACCCTGTTGGGGACTCTTTCTTGCCTCAGCCGATGTCAGAGAAAGTTAATAACTGTTTATCTTGTGGGAAACAAATACCTCATAAAGATTTCCACTCCTATTGCATACATTGTTTAGGCCCAGACCACGACGTAGCAGCTTGTCTAGCCTGTGCTTCTTTTAACCGACGGACGCTTAGACGTCGATCGGAGTTTGCTGAACAGATTTTCGGCTCCGATTTTGCCTACATTATGCCATCGGATCCTCCGACTACGCAAATAACCAAAAAACGCAAAGAAAAGGACCGACATTCATGGTCGAAACCGCGGTTAAGCAAACCACGAGTGTCTCGGTTTCGGCCGAAACCGAGCAAGCGGTTCTTTCTTCAGCCGATAACATGCCTTCTACCGAGGCCTCTTCTAACCTGGTAGAAACGGCTTCTGAAATCCAACCTTCTGTTTCGGTTTCACAGGATTTATCAGACACCATTCCCCTGGATATTTCAACCCCTGCACGTGGAGCTGCTAGGCCTCCTCCAGCTATGTCTATTAAGGCCTTTGCCAGGGCTAAAGCAGCCAAAGCATCAAGCATCAAAACCTGTGCCTGCCAAGCCCCCCTCTCACAGGCCCAGCACCAGCTCCCATATGCTTTCTTTGGCTGAGGATCTCATCTCTTTAATTCGTGGAGCCCAGCCTCATCCAGACAGGGCCTCTCTCCCTCCTCCAGAAAAGAGGCCTAGAGCAGAGCCCCCTGAGCCAGTATCCACAGATGATTCCTCTGATGACTCAGAACATACAGACCCTCCTGAGGCTTCTTATTCTCCTTACGAAGACTCTGATGCTGAGGAGTCCATCCCTTCAGCCTCTCCTCCTGAGGAATTTTCCTTTGGGGAAACCTTGCATGCTATGAGGGAACAATTTCAGTGGCAGGGCCAAAATTTCTCAGACTCTAGAAAAAGGCTTAGGACCTTTCTACATTTGCCACAGCATAGGCCTTTAGCTATACCTCCAGTTCTTTCTGTTGTTGATGATGCATTTAATGATGCTTGCACTGCTCCTGATTCTTTACCTCCGGCTCCTGCTAAGCCCGATAGGTACTACAGGGTCCCGGACACTCATCACCATTTATATAAGGCTCCTTTTGCAGATCCAGAGACTATCTCCCAGGGTCCTAAAGCTGTAGCAGCTACTTCTACTAAAAACCCCCTCCCCTCTGAAAGGGAATCCAGGTCCTTAGAGATGGGGTAAAAAGTTTACACCTCTGCTACTTTGTCAGCTAGAGCTTTGAACTGCCAATTTCATATGATTCAATATCAAGAGTTTATGCTTGACCAGTTGACTAAAAAGCTGTCCTCTGAAGAATCTTTAGATAAAAAGTATGTTCTAGAAATGGTACATAACATACAGCAGGTTAGTAACCACTCTTTAAAATGTGGCTATGATGCACTGGAGGCTTCCTTTAGATCAGCCATGACTGGCACAGTTATCAGGAGGCATGCATGGTTGAAAGAACAGGCATTACCAGACCATGTCAGATCTAAGCTTTTGGATGCACCTATGGACAAGGTCAATTTATTTGGTTCCCCTGCACAGCAGGTACTAAAAAAGATGGAAGAGAAAGCAAAATCTGTGCAAACAGTGAAAGATTTCTTACAAGTTCAACCTCCAAGGTTTAGCAGGAACTGGCCCTCCAAGAATTGGTCCTTTCCGGACTCCTCTAAGGCACAAAGAGGCAGGAATAGGCGCTCTAGAGGCAGAAACCAATCCAGGGGTGCCTACAGGGGTCGCCAGTGGCAAGGTAACAACCAACGAGGCACGGATACAGCCACCACCACTACAACAACTCAATCACAGTGACTTGGCGGTGACACCGCCTACCAGGGAACAACTAGAAGCACCCTTAGGCGGAAAGCTAACCTTATTCTCAAGAAACTGGCACTGCATTACAAGAGAAAAATGGATTTTGCAAACTATAGACCAAGGTTGCAGGTTCCATTTCCATACTCTACCAGGAAAGAGAGGAATGCCAAACCTACCACCTACTCAAAGGACAGAAGCTCTAAAACAAATATCTCAATTATTAAGAATGAGAGCTGTGGAAAAGGTACCATCTATGGAGCAAGGAAAGGGATTTTACTCCAGACTCTTCCTGGTACCAAGAAAAGAAAACAAATGGAGGCCTATTCTAGACCTGTCCACTTTAAACACATTCCTCATTGTTCCAAAATTCAAAATGCTGACCCTACAGCAGCTTCTTCCCATGCTGGGCAAGGAGTCTTGGCTGGTAACTCTAGATCTCAAGGAGGCATACCTGCACGTCCCCATAAGACCAATTTGCAGAAGATACCTCAGATTTCTTGCAGGATCAGAGCATTATCAATTCTCAGCATTGCCCTTTGGCTTATCTACTGCGCCCAGAGTGTTCACGAAATGCCTGGCATCAGTAATCGCTCATTGCAGACTTCAGGGGATTCAAATCTATCCCTACCTGGACGACTGCCTGATACAAGCGGACAACAAAAACAAACTAACAGAAGACTTACAAAGAGTCATTTACCTGCTGCAAGCCCTGGGATATACAGTCAATACAAAAAAGTCAAGGCTGATTCCATCCCAAAGAATAACCTTTCTGGGTGCAGAACTGGACACATCAAAACAAATGGCATTTCTAACTGCAGAAAAGAAAGATCAACTTCCTCCCTACTTCTTGGCATTAACAAAGCAGAACCATCTAACTGCAAGAAAAGTGCTTCAAGCTCTAGGCTTCATGGCATCCTGCATAATACTGGTCCCTCATGCCAGGCTGCATATGAGAAAGCTACAGTGGTACCTAAAGAATTTGTGGTCCCAGCACAAGCACAGCCTAGAAACCAAAATTCCAATGATCCCATGCCTGAAGCAAGAGTTCCTATGGTGGGCTCAGGCCTGCCAATCAAACACAGGATTGCCCTTCTGCAAAAGTCAACCAAGACAAACCATCACGCCAGATGCCTCAGACCTCGGTTGGGGGGCACACATGCTGGGCAAGTGCATTCAAGGCCTATGGACTCAAGACCAGCTGCATCTGCACATAAATCTAAAAGAAATGATGGCAGTAAAATTGGCAATCCAGGCATTCAGACCTTTTCTCCAAGAATTCTCCAAGAAGGCCAATTGATGATAAGGACAGACAACACCACAGTTATGTGGTACATCAACAAACAGGGAGGCACACACTCATACCCCCTATGCCGGCTGGCACTGGACCTATGGGATGTGGCTCTGAGCTACAACATTCAGTTACAGGCAATTTATGTACCAGGGAAGGAAAACATTCTAGCAGACATATTAAGCAGAACTACAACAGATGCCCACGAATGGATGCTGCATCCGGACATCTTCAAAGCCATCACAAGAGAATGGGGATTACCACAAATAGACTTGTTTGCATCCCCATTCAATCACCAGTTGAAGAAATTCTGCACAAGGACTTACCACCCACTTGCCTGGAAGGTGGACTCCCTATCTTTCAGTTGGAAAAGCCTGACAGCATCGCATTCCCACCACTTCCTTTGATGCACAAGGTGCTTCTGAAGATCAAAGAGGAACGTCCGAGGATCATTCTGATAGCTCCAGACTGGCCAAGACAACATTGGTATCCACTGCTGAGGAGCATGTCCCGGGAACAAATATGGACACTGCCCCTGATCCCATTACTGTTAACGCAGAACAACTACAACATCCTGCATCCAAACCTAAAAACTCTGCAGCTAACTGCCTGGAACATTACATAACAGCAATTAACCCAAATTTATCCCAAAGGGTTAAAGACATAATCCTGGAGGCTCGTAGACCTTCAACAAGAAAGAATTATGCAGCAAAATGGAAAAGATATCTCATCTGGAGTACTGCAAAGGGGCAAGATGTGACACTGGTGAACATAGCCAACATCCTGGAGTACTTGGCGGAGCTCTTCCATACAGGCCTGTCCTATTCTTCCATCAAGATACATGCATCAGCTATTTCAGCAGAATACAGCTTGGATCCTCCTGTCTTCTCGCATCCTCTGCTCAGACAGTTTCTGAGAGGAATTAAAAATGCAAAACCTCCCAGGAAACCTCCATTGCCAGCATGGGACTTGAACTTTGTGCTAGAAAAACTGACTCTTTCCCCTTTCGAACCAGCAGCAACAGCAGAATTACAATACTTATCCTGGAAGACTGCTTTCCTGCTGGCAATAACTTCAGCAAGAAGGGTCTCTGAACTACAGGCATTAATGGCAGTGCAACCCTTCCTGATCTTCCATCAAGATAGAGTGTCCATGAGAACAAATCCTACATTTATGCCTAAGGTGGTATCCAGAGTCTCTTTAAATCAGGCTATCCACCTTCCTACATTCTTCCCCAACCCACAGAACAGGGGAGAAAGGCTCTTACATACCTTGGATGTACATAGACAATTACGCTACTACCTGGACAGGACAAAAAACAATAGAAAAACTGACCAGCTTCTGGTAGCATATGCAACAGGAAAGGAAGGAAAACCAATTTCAAAACAGACAGTCTCCAAATGGATAGGAAATTGCATTAGATTTTGTTACTCCTACCATGGAAAGAAAACTCCAGAGAACATCAGGCCTCACTCCACAAGGGCTACAGCCACTACCACAGCTTTGTTACGAGGAGTGGCTACCAAGGACATTATAGAGGCTGCTACTTGGACCTCCGTGCATACATTTGCCAAGCATTATAATTTACCTCTATACTCTAGATCCCGTGCTGGTTTTGCCACTGCTGTTTTGCAAGGGATCCTAACTACACCATAATCTCTTCTCATTTCCTCCTCCCGTAGTTTAGCTATGGTATTCTACCCATTTGTAAAGACTGCAGATGCATCCTTGAAGGACATAGTACAGTTTTGTACCTACCATAAATGTAGATGTCCGAGAGGAATGCATCTGCAGTCAGGATTACCCACCCTCCTTCCCTCTGAGGTACTCCTAGGGTATTTGCCAATCTTCAGCTAGCTTGGGGATCTATTATGGTGTATTTGTTTGTATATATGTACATACATGCTTATTTTGTGTGTTTGCTCTCTACTATTTGGAAACTTTGGCATTTATCCAAATTTAGCCATCCAAGAGGGCACCTGGCATCTGAGGCAAGAAACACTGAGGAAAATGGCGTCGGCTGATGCCTTTATACCCGAATAACTGCCGCAATGACGTCGGGTGAAGTGCGACACCAGCCGAAGCCAGACCCAGACTTTGGAATCCGGCCGACCGAAGGGCTGCCTGACGACAGGACAACCCATTTGTAAAGACTGCAGATGCATTCCTCTCGGACATCTACATTTATGGTAGGTACAAAACTGTACATTAGCAGGCGCACTAGGTGTTGCACCTGTGGAGAACATGCATGCTGCCCTTACACAGGTGCATTCCATTAAGTTGGGAGAAGGATATTTGTTTGGAGGCATGTGTGCGTTCCCAGAGTTGGCAGCACTTATGGAACTCGAGAGAGCAGCTATGGAGTTTGAAATTCTATTGGGTTAGGAGGTATGATGTGGGTCTGTCAGACTGTCCCACCCCATACTACCCAACTGTTACTTCTGTGGGGATCAAATGGGCTGAAGAAGCTCTCTAGCCAGGGAACTAATGGGGTCATAAGACTTTTCCTGGAATGGATGTGCCTGGCTTCTACATTGACAGAGAACAAATGGGATAAGGGTAAGGAAGGCACTGAACAAGATCAATGGGATGGGGGAAGGATCAAAAAAGATATCTCTGCTGATACTGCTTGTTCTTGCCAGTGTTAAAAATCCAATAAAAGACATTATTAACACATGGTTAAGTCACGCTTAATCAAGGGAGGAATAAAATTGTTATGTAAACAGGGTATGAAGGACAGTCTAAAGTAACAAACACCTTACTGAAATGGAACACCTGCATCAAGCTAAAGTGTACTGTCTTACAAGTACTGAAAGTATGCAGAGAAGAAAGAGCGGCTTTATTTAGGGTACAGAAAACAGTAACTTGGTTGCAGATAACACACTGAAAGATGCTGAAAACAAAAGAGAAAAACACTGTGATTTTATCAAAATATCATATTGCAGTGAGATCAGAGCACTGGTAAAAATGATACAGAGTAGGTGTTACCAGTACTGTATTAATAGCAAAGGTCAGAGTTTACAAGTAGAAATGCTAACAGCAGAAATGCAGTGCATGTAGTGTAGATATGTAAGTAAACACCAACTAATAGAAAAATTAAAGAAGACAGTATGGCTTGTAAAACCCATTAAGTTTACGAGAATAAAGAGTGGAGGTCTGAGAATTTACAGTAGTCACCAATTTAAGAAATCTTACACAGAAGAGGAGTAAATGAAATTTAATCTTAAGAAACCTGAGCTGATTTGTGATAACTCTCCTCTGGACCAGTAATCAAGGAGCTTCATTCCTCACCACTGGCAACAGTGGGGGCTGTTCACTAGGAGGATAACAGATACACACACTATTTCCAGGTGCAGCTCTATGCATCAAGTGCATTTTCCCTTAAGAGTACACAGAGACTACAGTCAGTCTGAGGCCGGTTCCTCTCTCTTTCTCCAGATTCCTAATAAGACTCCCCACTGGCACAGCTATAGAGTTGAGTCCTTAGCCAGGGTTCCAAGCCAAGTCCCCAACACTCCCTCTGTCCAACCAGTGCTTCATGTCCCTGCCCAAGCAGCTGACACAGATTCTTTGACATTTGATTTGCAACTAAACACACACACACACACACACACACACACACACACACACACACACACACACACACACACACATATACACACACGCTGGCACAGGTTTACCAGCTCTGGCCCCTTTTTCCCAGATTATAAGGTAGTTATCACTGCCACTAAAACCCCTTGCCAGCTACTTTAAGGCCCTTAACAAACGGTGTCCAATTTTATTGTGTGAAACTAATATTAATATACATGGTAGTTTGACCAAGAACAAGGCTGTTAGGAGTAGCCCACACAGTGTTACCAAATAAGTATGCAAGTATTCTCAAAGCGTAAATATCTATACAAAGATCAGCTACAGTGAAAGGTTTAACTATATGTAATAGTAAATAATAAAGAACCAGAAAGGGATGTATACCACGTTGTCAAACTCTTAAAAGTTCGAACATCATATGGTCGACACCATATGATCGAACTTTTAAAAGTTTGAATATTTCAGTGGAGATCTCTGTACAGTGCGGAATAGGGAGATTTACCTTTTTCTGCACTGTAGTGTGGTCTTGGAGTTGGTATATTTAAAGAGCGGGGGATGTGGTGGGCACAGACCCCCACGTGAGGGGTGCAGGGGGCTTGCCCCCCTGCTTAAACTGCTCAGGTAGGTTTTTTCTTTGTTTTTTTTTTATTACATTTTCGAACTTCTAAAAGTTTGATCATATGGTGTCGACCATATGACGTTCGAACTTTCAAATGTTCGATTATGTAATATAGATGCATCAGAAAATACTAGTATACATTCACAGTGACACCAGAGTTTAGAATCACAGGAAATATTTAAAATACATTGAAGGAGAAGCTGCCAGGTAACAGGAAAAGAGGAAGGCCTAAGATAAGGTTTATGGATGTGGTGAGAGAGGACATGCAGCTGGTTGGTGTGACACAGCAAGATGCAGAGGACAGGAAGAAATGGAAACAGTTGATCCGCTGTGACGACCCCTAACGGGAGCAGCCAAAAAGAAGAAGACACTGAAGGACAGGCTCAGACAAATAAAGAAAAACAATATCTAAACTAAGCTTCATTATATTCCTGACTGAATTAAAGAGAATTATACTATTCCCTAATAACTTAATAAAGCAAAGCAGATGATGTGGTGAATGGTCCTTAGTGATGTCAAGCCCAAGACAGAATACAGAATGCTCAGTCTCACCAAGAGACTTCTCAAAATAATATCTAAAATATTACCTCTGGGATAGCTTGCAGAATGACATCACTTCTGGTCATCTGACTTCTAGTTCCCATGCAAACCCCCATTGCTGGCAGTTGGCACGATTGAGCACCTACTCATAAAAATACACACGCAGGGGCTTTTGCTCAGATCTGTGACAGGTGCTGGAAGTCATAAAACAATTGCATATCTCCACACTTCCAGATAGTAATTACTTCACTCCAAAGACAATACAGAAAGCTTCATAGTACAGACTTTGTGTCTGTCTGCATAGAAACCTGAGAGATAACATCTTTATGGCCTAGCCTATAAAGTGATGTAATTTCAGGTATATTTTAAAGTTTACTGGACTGAGGTTATTTTCCTGATTTCCAGTTTCCTTTGTTAAAACAGTTACAATAGTCCATGTAGATTTCTGTTCTGTCCACTAGGGCACACTGTGGATACATTTCAAACACAAGCACTTTATAAATGTCTTTTCAACACAAACGTCTGTAAGTATCAGTTTGATATACACATGACATATAGTTCTAATACATTTGTAACACCAACATCTTGTATAAATCAGTTTGATATTAACAAATGACATGTAATTATTTACAAAATTCCACCTAGCTGTGCTGGCAGTACCTCTTACTGTCACAACCCTCATCTTGATGTAGTCAATAAAATTAGAGTGCTGAGAGTTGCATTGCGAAGCCACTGACTGGTGAAGATAGGGTTCATTCTTATTTTCAGTAGGATCATATAATTAATGGATGAGATTTGGAAGCATGTGTTGTAATAAAAAGCAAAAGTGAATGGCACCTTAAACATACTGTACAGAAAGGCTCTGCTGCCTACTTACTTCCAAGATCCCCAAAGAAGCAGTTTGTGTAGTCTCCTGCTACAATCTAAATCTGGCAGTGTTTACTTGTGGCGACTTAGAGGATGCTCTGTGCAAGCCACATAATTATTACTTACACTTTTTAAAGTGTCTGTCATTCCATTAGTCTGGTAAAGCACACTTGAAAATAGAGATAGACGGTAAAGGTGACTTCAGGCTTTAGGAATAGACTATCAGGGTCTGGGTAACATTTATAGTTTATAGAGTTAGGGTTAGTTTAATAGTGAGGGGTTAGAGTTTTAGGATTTATGGTTAGGATTACAGTTTTGGAGTTAGAAGTTTAGGGTTCGGGTCAGAGTTTTATCTGTAGTGTTGTATACTTACATTTAAGTTTGGGGTAGGGTTTTAGAGCTATAATTACAATTTTAGGGTTGGAGAATCTAGTTGTTTAGATTGTTTCCTAGGGGAAGCATAATACTGAAACACATAACTTTTTTTTCAAAATAATCAATAGTGTCTGTCCTGTTCAGAAAGACAAGCTGTACAGTTGAGTTCCACCTAGTTGCTGTATATAACCAGTACCCTAAATCCTATATTTACAGAGAAAGTATACAAAGTCTCATTCAGATGTCTGTGAACAGGATGCAGACAACTTGTAAAGAACATGTTCAAGGTCCCAGGTAGATGTTTCTAGAACATCTAAACTGATCAAGGTGCTCACTTCTGTTAATACTAATGTAAAACTCCAATCATTAAAAACTACAATCATTCATTAAACTATAAATTATCAGTTTGCAGTTGAATAAGTTAAAAATGGATGCAATGCAAGCTGGAGAATGCAAAACAGTAGAAAAGAAACTGTCTGCAATGCTGATATTCAAGCATATGGAATTTAAAAAATGGATTACACATATGCCTTGTTTAAGCTGAGCAAGAAGCCATAAATGTTTACTGTCTTTTGGTCTAAGATTTCTGGACGTACATTGGCGTATCATAGCACACACCCTTCTAAACTGAATGACCTTGTCTAAAGTCAATGAACTTGTCTGTTGTTTTCTTTGTTCAGAAATAGGTACTTTATATGAAGTTTACCAGCTATTTAGTTCTTCAGCTCTCCATTCTTTGAGTTTCATAATAAAAAAATAAAACAAAGAATGAATTTTTGTATGAAATGCAGGTATTCTATTAAAAAAATCTGCTAGTAAAGGTAGATAGAGCAGCTGGATTTAATTTGTGTTTGCACACATGGATTTTTATATTTTTATAGAGTTACACAAATTTTGATCTGCCATGTGCATTTTATTGAATTCAGGGGTTGAGATGGCTTATTTGTGACTCTATGAATAAATAAATAGATAAATCAGCTTCATAGTGTTCCCACAGTCAATAAAAGTTTGGCATTTCTGAAGTCATTTAGGGAGTGTCAGAACTACAGATGTATTTTCCTTAGTATACCAAAGGAAGCTAAATGTCTGTGGAGATTAACAACAGCAAAATAATAAGCAATTATTTTGCTTTTGTTTACCAGGATTATCCGGCGGAGTTTAGTCAAAAAGCCTTTTCAGTGCATACCTGGGGAGAAAAGCTCCAACTTATTACAAACATTTTTTTAAACAGATATTCTGTAATTACATGAACAAGCATTGAGTAATGTATGGTAGCAGTTGCATATACTTTTGCTAATTAAATTACATTCATATGAAATAAAGGCAAGTGTTACAGTATAAAACATACTTAATGCGTTTAGTATATGTTTAACGTTGAGCATTGCAAGAGATATTAGTATATAATAGATCTTGTGGTTATGGTTTAGAAATTCAAAGAAGTAGAAGTAAGGGAAGAAACTTGGTAGGGTAGAAAATGTTAATACTGTGGTTATGAGGTGGGGTATTAAGCAGATCATAGACGATTATATATGGCTACCATAGGTTCATAGGTAGGTACCAGGCTATCGGCCCAAGGGCCTACGTAAGCCTAGCCAACAAGGTTCCCTGGCTTACGCCACTCAAGAAAGTTATTTTCCTGTGCCACTGTTGAGCAGAGACACAGAAGTGATCCCAGGGGTGCATTTCCTATTTCCCATTCACTCATCAAGATTTTTCTTAAAGAGTGCTAATGAAGAACCTTGCTTGACATAGATGGGTAGCCTGTTCCAGAGTATGGGAAGTCTGTGGGACAGGAATCTATCCCTCCAGCATGTCCTGTTTATTGTGGTGACAAGGTTTAGGTCCCTAGAACATGTAGCTCGGAGGGATTGGGATTTCTTTAGGTGTAGCATGTCCAACAGCTCTTGGTTTGACATAGCTTTATATGTTAGGCAGAGATCACCTCGGAGTAGGCGATATGCTACGAAGTAAAGCTGGAGTTTTTTGAGACGGTCAGTGTAGGGCATTTGTTTTCGGCCAGTAATCCTCTTTGTGAGGTACTTCTGTGGCCTTTCCAGCTGCTGCAGATGTCTTGTGAGGTACATTCAAAAAGGGTCGTTGTACTCTATCTATATGTCTAATGAGTGTCGAGTAGAGAGGAACAATTACCTTTTTTTTCCGGGATGAGAACCCTTTTATGATGAGGTGTGCCACATAGAAGGACTTCCTGACTACTGTGGCAATGTGACTATCAAAGGAGACTACTGTCCACCTGGGTCCCAATGTGTCTTATCACACATTCGGTGTTAAGTAGATTGCTGCCTATGTGGTAATTCATGAGTACAGAGTTTTTACCAAAGGGGATGACACTACACTTTTTGGCATCTGTCTCAGTGAGGCCCTTCTGTAGGATGTCCACATCATTTGGGGACTTGACTAAGGTTCTTAGTTTACAGTCATCTGCATACTTCGTTAGCCAGAGGCCTTCTGTGTTAGCCTGTACTTCAGAGAAGTAGATACCAAACAGGAGAGGTCCCAGGACGGAACCCTGTGGTACTCCACTTGTCACTGCTTTGAGGTCAGATTTGAAGTCTGCAACTTTTACAATGTGGGTTCTGCCAGTAAGCCAGTTGGCAACCCATCTTGTAACGTAGGGATTTATACCTAGTTTAGTGAGTTTAGCTATAATTCCAGAATGGGGGATGGTGTCGAAAGCCTTGGCGAGGTCAAGATAGGCTGTGTGAACCACCTTACCCTCATCTTCGGCTTTGGTGACTGCCTCAAAGAAGTCAATCAGGTTCAGCAGGCATGATCTGCCTTTCACAAACCCGAACTGGGTGGGATCCAGAGTTTGGAGGTTACTAATGTCTTTGTTTATGAGTTCCATGATGATACGTTCCATGGCCTTGCAGACCAGGCTCGTCAGGCTAATAGGTCGATAGTTCCCGGGATCAGTGGTGGCTCACCCTTTGTGGAGTGGGATAACTGTTGCTGTGCGCCATTCAGTGGGCACAATGCCTGATGCGAGGCTACTATTGAACATGGTGCTTAAGTGGGGAGCCAGTTCGTTTTGAAATTCGTGTAAAACGCAGCCTGGGATGTTGTCCGGTCCCATGGATGCTGTGTTTTTGGCTTTAGAGAGTGCAGCTTTTACCTGCTTAGTTGTGATTACAGGGACTCTGCATTCTCCCTGTATAGATATGGGCCCTTTGGGGGGGGGGGTAAAGTTAGCACTGAACCTATCTGCCAGGATGTTGGCAATATCAGTTGGTTCTGTAATTTTCATGCCGTTGTGCTGTAACTCAGAACAGATCTGGGTGTTGCCATCGAGATTTTTGACATGGCTGTAGAATGCTTTGTGGTTGTCCTTAGAATTAGTGGTGATTTTGTTTTCATAGCTAACTTTGGAGGATCTTATAAGGGATCTCAGCTTCTTACTGAGGCTGACCAGGGAGCTCCTCCACTCATGGGATTTTACTCTCTTTTGCAACAGTTTCTTCCTTCTGTTGTACAGTTTGCTTATGGCAGGGGACCACCAGACTGGCTTCCTTTTTTGGACGATAGCGTCTTGGTTCTGTTTGGGATAGCACGATCCATGCACTCGTGTAAGTGCTTATAGAGTGCGTAAACCTCCATAAGGTTTATATTGGAATTATAGAGGTGGGGGTGAGTAGTATCTCATAAATTATGTATATGCCTCAGAACTGCTAATAAAACTTATCAGATGAAGACTGGTTGTGTGGCCTAGCATTCTTCTTTCTGCATGCATCTTATTTCTCGGGCTTAAGAACCCACTACAGACATTGTAATGATACTCAAGAGTGTACTTGTTTGCTCAAAGTGAAAAGCATTGCCCAGAGCCTACTTTGTATAATCTTATTGTTGCCTAGCATATTGTGGCAGTGCATAACATATCGTACAGTTCAGTGTAGGTGTTTTATGGAGTGGGGGGGTGCTGCACCTTCCTGCATATGCCAAGAGGCACTTCCCCATATCCTCAGTCATTAAATCCCATACCGCCAAGCTTGTACTGAATTGGAGGAAAGGAAACATTTATTTTCCTCTCTTCTGAGTTGGTGTGATGTATCCACCTGTAAAAAGAGTCTGTAGTTGATTTTTTCTTTCTGTGCATCCTGGTAAATTAGAAAGGACAGTTAAAATCGTGTGGTTGATTGTTTAGGCATTGGCAGGTTTGTAGCTTGTCAGACCAGGTAAAGTCAGAAGAACATAACTGATCAGTGATAAGAAAGGTCAAAGTAGTAGATTTATGTAAATCTGTTTACTTTATTTGCTTAAATATTAAATACTGACTTGTACTGTTTCCAAATTATTAAGTTCCTAAACTGTTAAAAAGACTGATAATGCTTTATTCATGGAGAGGTATACAGATAGAAAAATAGTTATATATCTAACGATGTTAACTAGACTTTCTTGTAGGTCGTAGTCCACAACTAGTAGCACCCATTTTATTGATGGATCCTGTAGACCCACAGTCTGCATACTAGTGATATACAAATGTAGCAGATTCACAGTCAGATGGGCATGGAGTGTGACAGTGGCAATGTATCGACAACAGTATTGTTAAGTGCCATATCACTGAAATAGAGTGACGGAATAATACTTTATTTGCTAATGCTGAATACACTAAGCCAGAAATCAGCCAGGGTTGATAAGTAAGTACTGCCTTATGTGTAAGCGTATGTGATCTCAGAGTTAATATATTTAGACACCTATGTCTCTAATGGACACGGGTAACCTGTAAATGTTTCATCTCCCAAGGCCCCTGCTTGTAAATGTTTCATCCCCCAAGGCCCCTGCTTGTAAATGTTTCATCTCCCAAGGCCCCTGCTTGTAAATGTTTCATCTCCCAGGCCCCTGCTTGTAAATGTTTCATCTCCCAGGCCCATACTCATACTTACCATGGGTACTAGAACTTGTCAAAGATTTGGGATGCATGGCTAGGCTTAAAAAGACCCTTGTGATCATTAGCTTAGTAAACACCTATGAACCTAGTGTTGTGAAGGTATAGATATGGGTCCACCATGAAAGATGGCTTACCTCCCTGCAAATACATTATAGATGCTTTTGTTTAGGGGGGGGATTTTTGACTGTATTGTTGTTATTGCCATGTACACAAGGATAGAATTACTAATGTCCACGGGGAAAAAAAAAACTTAATATTCACTGATTTTCTGATATGGACCTTATCCTGCTCAGAATCAGGGTCGTGGGAAAGCCAGAAGTCTATCCTGCCAGACATTAGGCATAAGAAAGAGAATCAGTCCTGAAGAGAATGCAGTCTTTCACAGCATACACACACACACACACACACACACACACACACACACACACACACACACACACACACACACACACACTCACACACGTGTGCACGCTAGAGTACCCCTATGAGTAATTTGTCATCAGTCCGTCTGTCTGCATATCTTTTGAAATGGGAGGAAGTTAATGTAGCTGATAAACAACTCATGTGGACACAGGGATGACATGAGTACTGTATACTGAAAACATCCCAACCAGGAAACAAGCTGAGTAATTGGGTCTATACTAGAACACCGAACATTTGAAATGTCGAGTGTTCTAATATCGACCCATTTTCATCGAACGCTGAAAATATCGAAGAAACAGGAAACCGAATTCTTTCCTAGGGAAAGAATTCAGTTGTCCGTTTCTGTTGCTTCAGTATTTTCAGCGCTCTGGTGGAAAGTTATGGGTCGGGTTCAGGTAAGTGTGTGATTGTGTGAACGTGTGGGTTAGGGCGTGTTAGGTGAGTTAGGGTTAGAGCGCGGGTCAGGTAAGTGTGAGATTATGCGGACGTGAGGGTTAGGGCGGGGTAGATGAGTTAGGGTTAGGGCACCGGTGAGGTGACTGTGCGATAGTGACGGACCTTAGGGTTAGGGTTTGGGTTAAGGTAAGTGGATAGTTAGTGGTGTATGTATAGTTTAGTGTAGGGTTAGGTGTAAGAGTTTAGGTGTATGTGTGTGGATTGCTGTTTGTTTGGTGTGCTTGTGTTGTGTGTATGTGTTTTGGAACAGCAACTTTTTTTCCTAGGAAAAAATTTGCTGTTCCGAATGTTCGATGTTTTGTATTTTCGATTGCTAGGGTTTGATATTAGAACACTTGACATTTCAAATGTTCGGCGTTCTAATATAGACCCGAGTAATTATATGCTGTGAAGCAGAAGCTCTAATTGTGTGTACTACTGTGCCACCCATACAGAGAAACAAACATAACAAGTCACTGTGTACGTGCATGCGTGTGTGTATGTGTGTGTATGTGTGTGTGTGTGTGTGTGTGTGTGTGTGTGTGTGTGTGTGTGTGTGTGTGTGTGTGTATCTTTATGATCACATAAGCTAGTATATATATATATATATATATATATATATATATATATATATGCTATATTTCCATATACTGCTCTAAATGATGCCAGTTGCTAGAATGTCTGCTGGTGTCTTAAAACATATTTTTCTTTACCTTCCACCAGAGATGGTTGCATCAAATGCTATATGCTGTCTTCACTGCAGGAGCTTTGAAACAGCTGCCGTTTTTTCACGTTTTCCTCAGCTCATTGGTCCATCTGTTTCACTCATTAAAGTACTTCTCTCTCATGAGCTTTTTTCCTTTGCTTATTCATTAGGTCTTGTTTGGGCATGCATTGAATCTGATGTTTAACTCAACTTTATTTAATTTATTTTTCAGAAAGCTGTGCCTCCAGGAGAAAAAAGGCCCAGAGGAAGACCAAGAAAATGGGTGAGTAGCTGTGATATGGGTGTTCCTCTGTCTTTATAATTCACCCCTTGTTGCAGCAAGACAGAAACTATTTAATGCTTGTTAGCAGTATGCTGCAGTAATCTAACTGAATACACTGCTTGCTCATGTCACAGCTTCTGAAAGACGTACTGTTGTAGGTATTTTAACATTCGTTTGTGGCTCATCTGTCAAATCCTGTTACATGCAGCTGAACTTGCAGCTGTTCTTTCATTGTTGTAGTGTAACTTGCGCATTTCGGTGCTTCCTTGATTGTATGTCTGGGTGCAGTGCAGCTTTTCACTATTCCTACATCCAGCAACATTCCACAATCACACTCAGGGCTGTCAAACATCTGAGAGAATTACAGGTGAACTAGACAGAGGTGTTGCCTTTCAGTTAGAGACTTATGGGTGCCCAAGTCTTCAGTCAATTGGACTTCCATGTTTTTGTGAACAGCCTGCATGAATATAGCAGTGATATGCTTTAAAACATTAAAGGAAAATTTGAAGGATCAATGACTAAGAAAGACAAAACCAGTACTGCATGCTGACTCAACAGGTAGGATTTAATGTAACAAAATGCAAAATTATGCATCTGGTAGCAGGCAGGTATAAGCTGCAGATCAGGTGTAAATCTAGTTCTTACAAGTGGACAGTGATCTAGGAGTAATTATTTATATCCTTAATCATGCAGCCTAGTACAATTAGGGTATTGTACAGGCAAACAGACAGTTTAGATAGTAAGGAGTAGCTACTGGAAGCAACTACCATTCATGCATTCGGTAATGGAGACTTTCTAGAGGAATGGTATCGGACTTGTGCAGCGTATGCACATTCGGTCTTATAAGAAAGTTGTCAGGGGGTACACAGAGCAGAAATGTGATGAAAGGCCAAAAGTAATAGACTTGTATGCATTGACTGACAATGCAAGCAAGACAAATATAGATTTACTATGTATGTCCAGGTGGGGGCTGAATGTAAACGGTGGAAAATGATAAATAGCTGGGAAGAAAGAGAATCAAGCGTGGCTTAAGGAAACACATTTTTACAAAGAATAAACTCCTGCAATGGCCAACAGACAGATTCGAGAATGATTGGGACAAGCTGAAGAAGTAATGGGCGGATAAACATTGACGCCAATACAGAGGCTAGCTGCAACACATGTGTACTTGTGACTACTGACTTTAATTAAATTGCATATTCTATGTCTGTATTCATGTGACAACGTACTAAGTAATGTAGGCTGTACCTTGAGTACATCTAATGTATTTACTGCAGTAACTGTATGAGTAACATTTTAAGAGTTCATTTGTTCAATATACAACAGCAATAGCTGGTATGTGTGTTTGGTGAGCAGCACATTAACCATTACTGTTTATGAGGGTTATATTTAGAATTATTTCCTGCTTTGCTTAAGCATTTAAAAAGTCATGTTTCTTGCTTCTGTGGAAGGGTTTACTGTAAGTCTGAACATTAAATAGTAGCATTTGGTATTGATGTCAAACAAATGAGTTGGTAATTTCTCCACCTAGCATTCAGTGCATTTGACACGTTCATTTCTTTCTGATTTTGCAGACATTTAGATTTCTAAGTGTGTAGTCCCAGAAATATGCCAGTACCCATTGCACTTTAGAGAAAACAGGATGCACAAGAGGTTAGGAGATGGACAGCAAAACAGAGGTAGAATATTCATGAGACTTCAGTAAACTAACACACGGGCGACTCTGATTACCCACTTGTGCTGAACGAACTAGTGGGCTTGCTGGTTGAGCTACTTCAAACACGCTTTTCTTGGAACTATGATGTTAGCAGAAGTATTAGCATCATCACAAAGAAACTTCTTGGCAATAAAAAACACACCGATCAGTGTTTCATCTATCCCTAGAAAGATTGTGGAAAAAAACACTGTTGAGTAGGTTAGCCAAGTTCCTAAACTGCAATAGTCTAGAAAATTGTTTCACATAGCAGAGGCCTTTTCTGTCATATCTTATCCATCTTGGTGAAGATGCTGTATATGTAGAGTTCAGCATCATTTCTGACAGAATATCTCACAGAAGGATGATGAAAAAAATAAGAGATGTGAATGGGCCTAAATTGGTGAGGTAGATGGGGTTGTGGCAGATGGTAAGGGACCACTGACCATGAAAGCAGTGTTTTAGTGTGGTAGCATTTGGAGATTGAAAGTGTCATGTTCAGTATATTCATGTCAGATACCATTCTCTGGTCTAAAGTATATGCAGGACCTGTTCACTGACAACAGCAAGACAAAGTTATAGTTGTGTAAGTAAATGTACTATAACACTAGGTGTTCAGATAGATTACTGTTGCAGTAGCCTAAGCTGTATGGGGCTTATCATGCCAGGGATCTGTATCCAAAGCTTTAGGATGCCTCCCAGGTGCCCATACGTGCGAGGAGACATGAGAGCATGAAGGTGCAAAAGAAAGCATGCAGGTGACAAAATTCAGAGCTTTCTTACCTCTAAGGAAAAAAGAGGCTAGATTCCTAAATCCCAGCTTAGATGCCCAAACTGCAGTAAAATAAAAATAAAATAAGAACCAAAGTAATCTATTTAAACTTCATTTCACACAAACATGTAGTAGCTAGCCAGCCATAGTAAAGTAGTCTAAATGGTTGCATGTCAGTATTAAAGACTCACCTCATGCTGCCAGTGATTATGACCTGTGCTGCTGTTTCCACTATGGCCGTTAAATCCACTTTACTTATTAGAATTTGCAGGCTTTCTACTGTTTCCACTATGGCCATCACATCCTCTTTACCTTTTAGAATTGGCAGGCTTTCTGCCGCTTGCCATTCTATGATGTAGACAACAAGCCAGGCAGAATAAGTGATCAGGAAGTCTGCAAATTGAGTGGTCTGGCTTTCTGGACCTCCACCACATAGATGCTAAATTTCTTTTCTTTAAAAATAAATAAATATATGGTAGAAAATCACCAGCTAGTCAAATGGCACCCTAGTAGCCATCTAATGGTAAAGCCTGCCGTGCAGAAGTAGCAACCAAAATTACCTTCTGAGCATGACTTTATCTAACTGGGACTGTTTCAGCCTTATTGGTGGCATGTTCATATTATTTACTGGCATCTAGTTGACGTCTGAGTCTCATTTGAAGTTTAAACTGTGTACACCTTGTTCTTCATTTCTTAGTGATATTCGTCAAAGACCCTTTGTATTTTAAAATTCTTGTTTGACATCTCTCAAATATTGAAAAACATAACGACCTGTTGACTTCAGATAAACTGCAAAACTGAACACCGTTTAATACTACTGTTAAAATAAATATACCAGTATTAAAGTGAAGTACTTTAGAATTTCCTGTTTTATGTGCAGAAAACTTTTATTTATAGTAGTGCATTGTATTACTTTCTGAAGTTAATAACTGAAACTGGTTTGAAATATTTGCTAGTGAATTTATTCACCTACATTTTGTGTAGCTGGGTCTATCTCCTATAGGTTTCAGTGTATACAGACTAGTATTATCAGTTGCTGATTGCTGGATTTTTCCTTTCCACATGATGCTATGTCAAGAATCTCAATGGCAACACTCAGATCTGCTCTGAGTTACAGCACAATGGCACTAAATATACAGAACCAACTGATATTGCCAACATCCTGGCAGATAGGTTCAGTGCTAACTTTACCCCCCTCACCCCCTAAAGGGCCCATCTCTATACCAGAAGAATGCAAAGTTCCTGTAATCATGGCTGCACAGGTAAAAGCCACACTCTTCAAAGCCAAGAACACAGCATCCATGAAACCTGACAGCATCCCAGGCTGCGTTCTACATGAACTACAGAATGAACTGGCACCCCACCTAAGCACCATGTTCAGTCATAACCTCACCTCAGGCTTTGTGCCCACTGAATGGCGCACAGCGACGGTTATCCCACTCCACAAAGAGGGAGCCACCACGGACCCTGGGAACTACTGCCCCATTAGCCTAACGAGCCTGGTCTGCAAGGCCATGGAATGTACCATCATGGAACTTATAAACAAAGACATTGGTAATCTCCAGACTCTGGACCCCAACCAGCTTGGGTTTGTAAAAGGCAGATCATGTTTCCTAAACCTGATTGACTTCTTTGAAGCAGTCACCAAAGCCGTAGACGAGGGTAAGGTGGTTCACACAGCTTTTCTAGATCTCGCCTAGGGTTTTGACACCATCCCCCCACTGTGGCATTATAGATAAACTCACTAAACTAGGTATAAATCCCTATGTCACAAGATGGGTTGCCAACTGACTCACTGACAGAACCCACACTGTGAAAGTAGCAGACTCCAAATCCGACTTTAGACCAGTGACAAGTGGAGTACCACAGGGTTCAGTCCTGGGTCCTCTCCTGTTTGGTATCTACTTTTCTGAAGTACAGGCTAACACAGAAGGTCTTTGGCTAACGAAGTTCGCAGATGACTGCAACCTAAGAGCCATAATTGAAACTCCTAATGATGTGGATATCCTACAAAAGGGACATCCTACAAAAGGGCCTCACTGAGACAGATGCCTTGTGTCAAAGCCATGGCCTCAAGTTCAGTGCCAAAAAGTGCATTTTCATCCCCTTTGGTAAAAACTCTGTACCCATGAGCTACCACATAGGTGGTAGTCTACTTAACACCAAAAGTGTGATAAGAGACCTTGGGACACAGGTGGAGAGTAGTCTCTCATTTGATAATCACATCACCACAGTAGTCAGGAAATCCTTCTACGTGGCACACCTCATCACAAAAGGTTTCTCATCCAGGAACAAAGAGGTCATTGTTCCCCTCTACTTGTCACTCATTAGACCCATTATAGAGTACAGCGCCTCTTTTGGTATGTACCTCACAAGACATCTACAACAACTGGAAAGGCCGCAGAAATACCTCACAAAGAGAATTACCGGCCTCAAACAGATGCCTTACGCAGACCGTCTCAAAAAACTCCAGCTTTACTCCGTCGCATGTCGCCTACTCAGAGGCAATCTCTGCCTAACATACAAAGCTATGTCAAACCCAGAGCTGTTGGACATGCTCCACTTAAAGTGAAGACACAAGGCAGGACCACCAGGCTCTAAAAATCAAACAGATTTATTGTATACTCAACGGATAAGCGCTTTCACATGTAAAAACATGCTTCATCAGATCTCAGAAAACAGTCAAACAGCTTAATTTAAACAGATTTAAAATACTGCCAACCATGCTCCACTTTAAAAAATGCCATCCCTCCAAGCTACATGCTCTAGGGACCTAAACCTTGTCACTACAATAAGCAGAACATGCTGGAGGGATAGATTCCTGTCCCAGAGACTTCCCATACTCTGGAACAAACTACCTATCTATATCAAACAAAGCTCCTCATTAGCACTGTTCAAGAAAAATCTTGATGATTGGATGAAAAATAGGAAATTCACCCCAGGGATCACCTCTGTGACTCTGCTCGACATGGGCACAGAAAAATAATTTTCTTGGGGGACGAAAGCCAGGGTACCTTTTTGGCTAGGCTTGTGTAGGCCCTAGGGCCGATAGCCTAGTACCTACCTATGAACCTATGAACCTATGCAGTCATTTAGACTAGTAAAGACTGTTAGGACACGCCAAGGAAGCAGCCCATCTTTAGTCAGAATGCAATACAGACATCCAAAACACAGTAAATTAAAGTACACAATTGATAAAACAAAGTATATGTCATTGGAAGATGCAAAGTGGCATTTGTATTCTGTCAGCAACCCTTCAAATGTAAATTTTTTCACTTTACTATTCGTATACTAGGCTATTTAGTTATGTGTAGCTGTTAAATAATGAAGCAGGATTAATACTTTTTTTTACGTTAACCGTAACGATGGAAAAAAAACAAAAAAGCAAATGTGTAAAATGTGAAATAGCAACAATGAATATGGTTCAGTCAATCAATGGCCATCAGGTTTAGTCCTGTTTGTTTTTTTGTTTGCAACCAGCTGACCACCTGGAATGTCTAATGTCTTTTTTTCTATGTTGAAGGCCAAGCAAGGTCCCCCCCACCCAATGCATTTTGAGAATCTATGCACAGTTCTTTGTGTTATAAATAGCTTCTAATTCACAAAATATCAGTAAAAGTTATAAAATACTTTACTAACGTGGCAGAATCAAATGAATGAGCTTTGACCAGTCAGTTGTTAATCAAGCAACTGAGTGCCACCAAGGACTCCACTGTTTTAACAATAAAAATAATCAGTTTTATACCGTTAATTACCATTGATCAAAATATGATCAGCAGACGATGCGTATGACTGACTGTACTTTACTAGATTCAACATGTCTTACAGTGAGTCAGTCATTTTAGGATGGACACATTTTATTCAATTTCTACACATACAGTGGTTACATTTTGGAAATACAGGTGGCAAATAAGGAGAGATATGCCACCTACTTTGAGAATTTCATAAGAAAAATGTATGACATGTATGGCATGAAGCATGACTGTTCATGTCCTAGGAACGTGGAGAAGATGGCAAAGACTGGGCAGTAAACACCGTGCTCTTCATCCTGCTCTTTTTGCTATGATCCTAAACCAAATGACAGTAGGTTCTCATCATGTGAACCATTGCCTCAAGCAGCTTTTGAATATTTTTTTTTTATTTGGTAAATTAAATGTTCAGGGATAGTGTTGTATGTTAAACAGTTCAGATGAACAGATCTGAAACAGATGCAAAATGCTGAGAGCAGTTTGTCGTAGTACTGAATTCCAGCTGTGTGACATCAGTTTTTGGCAAAAGTCATAAAGTAGCAGTAGAGTGAGAAAGCAAATAAGAAATTAAGATGGCAAGAGGAGGAGAAGCAGTGAGAGGTAAGAAACTTGATGTGGGAGGTATATTGTGGGGGAGGGGGAGTAAATCTGTAATCCCCCTTAAAGAGGTGTAGTGCAGATAAATACATTTTCTTTCTTCCTTTATAAATATATCATTCATAAGAAAAATAAGTGTACTTATATGTAATATGTTTCTGATACTGGCCAACAAGATAGTCAAATTAAAAGCTGTACATTTTGACAGTGTTTCAAGTATACTTAACTACCAGTAGAAAAAGCTTGCCCAGTTTTAGCAGTGCTAGTCTGACTTTTACATTGCTTGGTATGCAGCTGTGGAGATGTGGTTATGAAATAATTAATGATGGCAAGGATTATGTGGGTGCTAGGCAGAAAATGGAAATACTTGATTTCCCTACTCTAAAAGTGAATCAGAAAAGTCTGAATAGTGTCACTGATATATCAAGGTCAAGAATGCAATATGCTAAAGTTGAGATTGAGGAATCTCAGAGAATTCTCTTTACTCGGACAGTAATGTCAGTGTGAGTAATATGTACAAGTAGTAGGAATGTGGGTGGTGCAGGTTAACGCATTTGAAGTTCGAGCAAGTATCTGTTCAGTGTTTGATTGGCACATCACACTTTTCTATGTCAGTCACAAGTGTATCACATTTATGTCATGGGACTGCATTATGATTTTAGATTTCTGAATTTGTACATTACAGAGACCGAAGACCATAAAATAATTTTAAAAAATTTAAGCATTTTTAATGGAATAGGAGTTTCCCTGCTAAAAAGAATTGCAGAGTTCTTGCTGATGATGATGATGGTTATGATGGTGATATAACTGGGAGAAGATGTTGCTGACCTCCGTCACACATCAGTAAGTAGGTGGCAGTGCTGGAGTCTGTGACTTCCTTCTAAACTTTGCAGCATGTACCACTGGGTACATTTTATGTCTGGGTCATGATCTGTGATGAATCCAGTAAGATGAATATGTATTTTATTAGCATATGAGTATACCAGTCAAAGATGAAGTGAGAGTCTTTTACAGGTAACTACTTTTGTGTGCAATGTAGTTTCCTTCAGGAAATAAGCATGTGACTGTTTAGGATAACACAGTTCTGATGAGACTGAAACTGCAGAACTACATACACCATACAAGAATGGCAATGCTATAAAAAGAACTGCGGTGGCATGACTCGGAGGCAAAACTGGGAGAACAGATATCAATAATGCAGCTGGTTCTGTGAAAATAAATTCCAGCTATGTAGGTGAAAGGAGAAACTAAATTTAGGCAGAAGACATGAACATTTAGGAGAGGAAAAATTTTGTAATGTAACACACTGATACTGTGAGAGAAGAAACATGAGTGATCGAGCTAGTGTAAGGGGAACAAATGGAAAAAAAATAAATCACAGAATCTACAGGTAACTAAGCACCTGTACTGAACATTCAGTAGTTAGGGGAGCACTGTAATCCCTGGTGATTTCCCCCCAGGAACTGAATGACAGCAGTTTGCCAAACAACAACAATTCACTGAAACATAGTTTTAATTAAGTCTCTGTGACTGTGAAGGAGCCAGTGAACTTTGCTAAAGTGAAACGGTTCCTCTATCAAAATGTAACCTCCTCTAAGGTATTGCAACCACTGATTAGATTGTGTTTAATCAGAGGTCAAATGTCTCATTCACAATGAAAATAGTGGTCTCCCTGCAACTCAGGTATAGTGGTTTACTATGAAGACAATAATTAATTTAGTTTTTAGTAAACACTGTGCTTACAGCATTTAGGTCACCCTAGTTCCATTGGCCTAATGTTGCATTTGGTATACCTACATTTCAGCTGACTGAATTTTGAGAATTTACACTCGTTTCATTGTTTTTTGATCATCCTTAGTTGATTCAGAGGACACACTTGTACCAAGACACAACTGGGACTAGAAAGCCTAGGGAAGGGAAAGTCACACCTCAGTCAAATTAAATGTTGATACTATATTTAAAAGTGTATGCAACCCTGAAGCTGAGCACATCTTGATGATAGTAACTGAGAATTGTGGGCCACCCAATAAAGGCAGCTTGATCGTTCAGTAAACCCATTCAGTAGTGCTCTGCAATCTTCATTTATACACTGTAACTGCTGACCTACTCATGTGATATATCTGTGATGGTGATGCATGAAAATTTAGGATAGTCTGTCTTCACCTCAGCTATATGTGGGCATATAATAATTATCAAAGAGTCGGTGAATTCTCTGGAGATTAATAGGCTGTATTTGCCAAGTCTTTTCGTAGACTCATTTCAAAGATTATCATTATTGCATTCTACTTCTTCACATAAGTGTGTCCTTTGGAGCAGCTAAAGATGATCAAAAAGCAATTAAATGAGTGTAAATTTGCGAAATTCAGTCACTTGGAAAGTGACACGGTCAAAATCAAATTGCATCTTGTGTCTGTAGTTCAAAAGAATGCTTGAGCTTGGGTAGTTTCCCTAGTACCATGCAAGATTTTTTTTTATTTCTGGCCATATCTGGTTGAATTTTCATCAGGAGTTTCATTGCAAAAACAAAAGTCAGCAAAAAGGACTTGTTTTCGTAGAATGACATCAGATATTGTGTTAGATCCAACAGAAAGCAGGAAGACGTGAGGGAGTGATGAATAAGATGGCTCTGTTTTGCTTTCATGCAGATGTTAACAGTGTTTTTTTTGTGTCTGTGCAGATAATATACAATGAGGGATAAATACTTTTCATTTCCAGATTACAAAGCAAGGAAAGCTCTTAAAGACTCACAGTTTAATGAGAAAGTAGCAGTGGAACTGCAGTTGTACTAAAAGAATACATTCATTCATAACTGACTAAGGTAAAGAAAAGAAATTGCATAACCCGCAGTTTTGAGATTTTGAGTCCCGGCATCAAATTTCCTTTTGATAGTAAAAAATGAACCCAAAATTGTACATTGTCACTTTTTTGTAAATACATATATGAGCATATATTTGGACGTATGCATGTATGTACATTCATGTGCACATGGGTGATTTTTGTGCATGTGTGTGTGTGTGTGTGTGTGTGTGTGTGTGTGTGTGTGTGTGTGTGTGTGTGTGTGTGTGTGTGTTTTGTGTTTGTGCTGCAAGCTTGTATAAAACAAGTTAATAAAATAAAAACTGCTTGTAAATGTCAAATCCTACAATCCCTACATTGAGTGTTAGAATAGTGTATGTAATTATGCATCATAAAAATACATTAAAAGCTGTTACAGAAATGTAAGCCTGAAAGCTGTGTGTGATACGCACCACACATTGCTATTAAGTGTAATACACATGGAGTAAATTGAACACTTTTGTTGTTGCCACTGTCACTGAAGCATCTAATATTTCAAGAGTAAAACTTAGTGGTCTAACGTTACAAGTTTAAACTGAGATACATTTGGTAGATGTGGATGTGATTTCTACAGCCATGATATGCATACGGATTTACTCTCTGAAAGTCATTAAACCTCTTTGTCACCCCTGAATGCAGTGGTTTGGATTCAAACAGAGTTGGGTAGGTAATAAAGTAAAATAAGCAGGAAAACAGTAAATTAAACTTAGGAAGCAGTTGGAGAATGATATTATTATAATAGTCCATCCAACAAGGTAAAAAGTGAGTGAACATCAGAAGAAGGGTGCTGCAGCTTGTCAAAAGGTTAGTGATAACCAGAGACTGCTTATAAGTAGAGTGATTTGTTTAACCATGCAGAGCCCATGGCTGGCTATCTGGTACACTGTTCTGCCTTTAGCTAATAAGAAATTATTGTTATGTTCAGCACACTGTTAACTTATGTTAGATAGCCTGTGTGCTAAACGTATGAGTCACTAGCATTCTAAACATTTTTTTTTCAATGTTTAATGAAAAATATATTTAAATGCCTCCTCAAACATTCCTGTCTGCCTCACTGCTATCTCCCCTTGCTCATGTGCCCCACTCTGATTTTGTGATGTGAAAGATGTAAGTCATGACTGTGTATCTCACATGGACAAGCAATTTAATCCACTTGCAGTCTTATTTGAAACATCTTTTTCACTGACTTTTTTAGATGCTTTTTACTGGCCTTTTGGTTTTGTGGTGGATGTGGCCAGGGATCAGGAAGTATACTGGAAAAGATGTGCTTGCTTTCTGCATTTCAGGTGCCATCTGTATTAGAAGACCATGTTGCCCTTAGCATTTTACAGGTACCATCTGTATTAGAGGACCATATACTAAGAGAGCCAGGTATACCTCACAACAACTTTGTTCAAGATTTCTAGACAAAGCCAAACTTAGTGGGGAGGAAGGCTGAGAATATATTAATCATTGTTGTAATTCACTTAAATAAGTCAACAGAATGAACAAAACTTTTTGCATTAGCTTGGATTTTATGAACAATAAGCATAAAACTGTTCCTCTTAAATTCTTTGATTAAGAAATCCTGACAAAGACAAAACAAATATTTTAAAAGTTTTACAACATTCAGCACTGCTAATTTATTAGGCTAGCTTACTTTCTGAATGTAACAAGTAATAGCAATTGATCATTATGTAGTTAAAATCTGTAACTGACAGACACTACAAGTATTTGTCTCTATATACTTGTGGTACCTGTCATTTTGTACATACACAGCATTGGCTGGTGATGATACTGAGCTTGGGTGCTTTATTTATTCTTTTGAGTAAAGAAATGTTTCTTTATCTAAAAGAATAAATAGATACCTAAGGTGCAACCCTTTGTAAAGTGTTACACAACCCATGGCTTTGGGCCTTGTAACACCCCTGGACAATATTTTTCCCTAATAATGCCCACCCTTGTTTGGAATATTTGAGTTACTGTGCGTTTGTATGAAATAAGTCTGAAATGCATTATTTTGTCCACAATTATTCTTTTTATCACAATCAGACATCCATGGTGTACACTGTGAACAATGGGAATATAATTGATGAATATGGGGGTTGTCTGTGTTTGGGAATGGCATAGCCTGCTGTCATGGTCAAGTTAAAGAGTCATTAGTCTGGCTTTGCAGGATGTGTACGCATTTGTGTAAAGCAGATTGAAATACTTTACTGTGGTCATTGCTTTTTAATCAAAAGGCTGACATCCAAACTCACAGTCAAGTAGCTCTAAATGATGCATATGGACACTGATAGATTAGAATGACAGCAGTTCAAATGGTCTTAAATTAGTAGGATGAATTCAGAAGAGCACATACTTTTATGCATTGCCCCCCCCCCTCAAAAAAATGATGTTGGTGCCCTGTATCTGAAAAACATCAGGGCACAAGGGGCGATGAGTTGCAGCAGTGATACTTAACCATAGCAAGAAATTCCTAAAAAGGGCTCCAGATGGCAGAACTGTAGCTAAGTCAGTTGGTGCACTGCGCAATCCCTGATTGGTAAACCCTCTCAACCAGAGCTGATCAGCAAAATAGAAAAAAAGTCATCCAGATTACAATCTTTGCTACACTGTCTGAAGCACCATTCAGAAACTGGAACAAGGTATACTAGTTCCTTGCTGCAGTTCCTAATACAGAAACACATTGCAAAAAGTCTATGAATCAATTAAGCAGCCTTTATATCACTCATACCCAACAACGATAATTGCACCTCTGACCTGCAGAGACTGATCGTCATCACTTCTAGAGTGTCGATTGTGTCCTGTGCCCTTGTATCTGGGGCAGTCATCCTCTTCACCCCATCCTAGCTATGGGTTTTCCAGAAGGATCCCTCACAGAAAAGGTAGCATAATATAGATTTACTACTGTAGTAATCTCACCCAGGTGACATCAGGTAGAGGCATAGCCATCTCAGGAGCCATGCATATCTCCTGACAAGTGTTTATTTGTTTGTTTGCATTTATGTACCCTTCTGATTGGGTATGTATGCCTTTTTCAGTGGAGGCACAAGTAGATCCTACCTTTGTAATGCATATTGTACTTGAAACCAGAGGTAAATGTTAGATCATGCAACCACAGGGCAGATTCCTTTAGGAATATTTTACCACACTAAACCACAAGCTGCAGCAGCTTTACAGGCCATCACATTCATAAACACAGAGCACTGTTACATAAAGTAGATGTGCACAATCTACTTTTTACACAGTCACATCATTAATGTGATTCATAAACATGGATCACGCTTATGAAATGTTTCCAAAATAGAGTCATGAATCTGGCTATGGTGCACACAGACATAGTACTATGTAAAAGGGGTGTACAAATACCTGTGTAAACATGTCCACGTAAAAATCCTAAATCTTCTAGTGATTGTTAAATACTTGGGAACGATACAAATATCAACCCATTGTTCATTTGTATATTGAATAAACGTAATGAAAAAAACTACAAAACTACAGCCACAGAGTCAGCAATGAGTGTACTGTCACCTCCAAAGGGATGTATAAAATCCAATAATGTGCAGCTCCACAATGCCAGTGAAAAAAATCTCTCCACAACGCCAAGAAAAAAGCTGACTTTTGTTTATTAAATGCGAAACGAGACACCAATGTATTCAAACCGTTTGGATACATTGGTGATTCGTTGTTTCGCATTTAATAAACAAAAGTTAGCTTTTTTCTTGGCGTTGTGGAGAGATTTTTTTCACTGGCATTGTGGAGCTGCACATTATTGGATTTTATACATCCCTTTGGAGGTGACAGTACACTCATTGGTGACTCTGTGGCAGTAGTTTTGTCATTTGTATATTGCCTTTCCATTCCATTTTTCCAGTCTTTTCCAACCTCTTCTGATTGATTCTTGTAGCTGTCATGCATTATTTTATATGCCTTACTAATTATCTTTTTTAATGGCTGCTTCTGTTCTAGATGCAACTATAAAGTCAGCCACAGCTGATTATTCATTTTGTACTCCCCTTTCCCTTTCTTTTTGCATGTAAGCTGTTATCAGTCCCTGATAGGGAAGGTCTCCAGCCCACAGTCTAAATTTCTCCTTGGCCCCATTGTCTCTATGACTTTTCACTCCCAAAGTATTTGTTTGCAACACCTTGGCTCCTCCACTCATTTTCTCCAATAAATTCCAGCTCCCTCTTGCCTGTTTCCCTTCCCCTACTTGAAGTCATTCTGTCGGTAAGATCTCCTTTCCCCATTCTCGCATTGGCTTAGTTGTTCTTGTTAAGGGCCTTCATCCAAAAACCCTTTCTCCTTATTTTGTAAAGTCATTACTGTTTCAACATAATTTCTTTCTATTTTAATTTGTACTTTTCTGCTTGTGTTATGTATATGAGCCTTAACTGTGCAGCTGTTAAGTATCCCTTCAAATCTGGTAATCCTAAACCATCTTGTTCTTTAGAAACAGTTTATCCAGCTTAATTCTTGCCCTCTTTCCCTGCCAAATAAATTCCTTAAGTTATTTATTCTTTATGGTCCATAGCTTCTGCTCTGGTTGATAAAAATGTGCCTGACATGAGTACAATACTAAAGGGACTAGAAACATTTTCACTTGCTTGCACCTTACTATACATATCCATTGTCAACAGTTGCCAAATTCTCACTTTTTATATTAACTTTTGTTTGTTTATTTTGTTTATCCTCAGCTGCCATGATAGAATTCTTTTTTAATTCAAGCACATAGATACTTCATCTTATATCCCCATATATATTTGTATTGTTTAATCAATTAATGTGTGGGTACATACAGTAGTTTACTGTTGTAGCCCTTGTTTAACGTTCATTTATTTTCTATCCTGAAAAAAAACTGAAGCTGTCTTTAAGATATCTGAGAATACTGAACTATCCTTTTCTGGATTTGTCAAATATAAAATCATATCAACTGCAAATAAGGCTAACTTTTTCATTCACTACTATACCAGTTCTTCTTCTTTCGGCTTTTCCCGGTTAGGGGTTGCCACAGCGGATCACCTGTTTCCATTTCTTCCTGTCCTCTGCATCTTGCTCTGTCACAACAACCACCTGCAGGTCCTCTCTAACCACATCCATAAACCTTATCTTAGGCCTTCCTCTTTTCCTCTTACCTGGCAGCTTCATCCTTAGCATCCTTTTCTCAATATACCCAGCATCCCTCCTCAGCACATGTCCAAACCAACACAATCTCGTCTCTCTGACTTTGTCTCCAAACTGTCCAACCTGGGCTGACCCTCTAATGTACTTGTTCCTAATCCTGTCTACCCTCGTCACACCCAGTGCAAACCTTAACATCTTTAACTCTGCCACATCCAGCTCTGACTCCTGCCTTTTTGTCAATGCCACTGTCTCCAACCCATATAACATAACTGGTCTCACTACCCTTTGTAGACCTTCCTTTTCACTCTTACTGGTACTCGCCTGTCACAAATCACTCCTGACACTCTTCTCCACCCACCCCATCCTGCCTGTACTCTCTTCTTCACTTCTCTTCCACACTTGCCATTACTCTGAACTGTTGATCCCAAGTATTTAAACTCATACACCCTCACCAACTCTACTCCCTGCATCCTCACCATTCCTCTATCCTACCTTTCATTCACACATGTGTATTCTGTCTTACTCCGGCTGACCTTCATTCCTCTCCTCAATAGAGCATATCTCCACCTCTCCAGGGTCTCCTCAACCTGTTCCCTACTCTCACTACATATCACAGTGTCATCTGCAAACATCATAGTCCATGGGGACTCCTGTCTGATCTCATCTGTCAACCTGTCCATCACCAGTGCAAATATGAAAGGTCTCAGAGCTGATCCTTGATGTAATCCCACCTCCACCTTAAACACATCTGTCACTCCCACTGCAGATCTCACCACTGTCACACTACCCTTGTACGTATCCTGTACCACTCTTACGTACTTCTCTGCCACTCCCGACTTCCTCATACAATACCACAACTCCTCTCTAGGCACCCTGTCATATGCTTTCTCTAAGTCCACAAAGACACAATGCAACTCCTTCTGACCTTCTTTTTACTTCTCCATCAACAACCTCAGGGCAAACATCGCATCTGTAGTGTTCTTTCCTGGCATGAAACCATACTGCTGATCACTAATCATCACCTCCCTTCTTAACCTAGCTTCCACTACGCTTTCCCATAATTTCATGCTGTGACTGATCATTTTTATCCCTCTGTAGTTACTACAGCTCTGCACATCACCCTTATTCTTAAAAATTGGTACCAAAACACTTTTTCTCCACTCCTCAGGCATCCTCTCACTTTCCAATATTTCATTAAAAAATCTGGTTGAAAATTCCACTGCCATTTCTCCTATACACCTCCAAGCTTCCACAGGTATGTCATCTGGACCAACAGCCTTTCCATTCTTCATACTCTTCATAGCTGTCCTTACTTCCGCCTTGCTAATCCATTGCACTTCCTGATTCACTATCCCCACATCGTCCAGCATTCTCTCTCTCTCTCTCTCTCATCCTCTTCATTCATCAGCCTCTCAAAGTACTCTTTCCATCTGTTCAACACACTCTCCTCGCTTGTGAGTACATTTCCCTCATTATCCTTTATCACCCTTACCTGCTGCACATCTTTCCTAGCTTGGTCCCTCTGTCTAGCCAGTTGGCACAGGTCCTTTTCTCCCTCCTCAGTGTCCAACCTTTCATACAACTCTCTATACGCCTTATCCTTAGACTTCACCACCTTTCTCTTTACCATGCACCTCATCTCCTTATACTCCTTTCTACTTTCTTCATCTCTCTGACAATTCCACTTCTTCTTCGCCAACCTCTTTCTCCGTATACTCTCCTGTACTTCCTCATTCCACCATCAGGTCTCCTTGTCCTTCTTCCTCTGTCCAGATGTCACACCAAGCACCTTTCTAGCAGTCTCTTTTACTAGCTCTGCTGTAGTTACCCAGCTATTCGGTAACACTTCACTGCCACCCAGTGCCTGTCTTAACCCTTGCCTGAACTCCACCTCACAGTCACCCTTTTTCAATTTCCACCATTTGATCCTTAGTGCTGCCCTCACACTCCTCCTCCTCCTCTTCTTGATCACCAATGTCATTCTGCAGACCACCATTCAATGCTGCCTAACTACACTTTCCCCTGTCACCACTTTACAGTCTCCAATCTCCTTCAAACTGGCCCTCCTGCATAGGATATAATCCACCTGTGTGCATCTCCCTTCACTCTTATATGTCACCCTATGCTCCTCCCTCTTGTTAAAATATGTATTCACCACAGCCATGTTGATCCTTTTTGCAAAATCCACTACCATCTGACCTTCTGCATTCCTTTCCTTAACACCATACCTACCCATCACTTCCTCATCTCCTCTGTTCCCTTCAGCAACATGCCCATTGAAATCTGCTCCGATCACCACTCTCTCACCCTTGGGTACAGTCATCACCACTTCATCCAGTTCACTCCAAAATTTTTCTTTCTCATCCATCGCACACCCAACTTGCGGAGCATATGCACTAACAACATTCATTGTTACACCATCAATTTCCAGCTTCATAAACATCACTCTATCCGACACTCTTTTCACCTCCAAAACACTCTTGGCATACCGTTCCTTCAGGATAACCCCTACCCCATTTCTCCTCCCATCCACACCATGGTAGAACAGTTTGAACCCACCTCCAATACACCTGGCCTTACTCCCCTTCCACCTGGTCTCTTGTACACACAATATATCAACCTTCCTTCTGTCCATCATATCAGCTAGCTCTCTCCCTATACCAGTCATGCTGCCAACATTCAAAGTTCCTACCCTCACTACCACACTCCTAACCTTTCTCTTCTTCTCCTTCTCCTCCTTCAGCCAACATTAGCCCAATTTCCGCCAGTACCCTGTCAGCTAACAGTACTGGTGGCGGTCGTTGTTAACCTGGGCCTCGACCGATCTGGTATGTAAATCTGTATTGGTTTCCGCATATCTCATTTGGCAAAAAAAAAAAAATTACACCAGATGCCTTTCCTGACGCAACCATACTCTTGAATTTGTGAGTCCCATATTTTCTTTGCCAATGGCTCCAACTATAAGGTAAATTAAGGAGAAAATGGATACCTCTGCCTGGATCCTTGCTTCATACCCAGCTTGTCAGAGAGAAGCCCTCCCACCTAGATTCCTGCTGCTGATCTTCATATATTTTCCTAATTAACCCCATTATTCTATTAGGAAACACAAATGCTGCCATTGTTTTACTCATAAAATTACAGCTAACTCTATCAAATGCTTTTTCTACATCAAGACCCACCAGCAATAATGGCATTTTCTTGTACTATGTTTCCCTTTGGATCATCATTGTTTGTTAATGTTTTTGAATGTTTGTCTGCCGCCACAAAACCACATTGATCCTGATCTACAACTTTTGGCAACATCTTAGCCATTCTCCTAGTTAGTACCATCATAAATGCTTTAGGATTATGGTTCAGAATTGAAATTGATACATATGAAATTGGATTTAGAGTCTTTTCCCTCTGGATAGTACAGCCAGCACAGCTTTCTTCCAGGATACTGTTACTGATCCTGCTTTTAAAATATTGTTAAACAAAACTTTCCAGATCTTTATATCACTTTTTTCCTCTTAACTTCTAAATTTCTAAAGCAATATCATGTGTCTGGGAGACCTCCATGTTAATTAATTATGCATCACCATTTTTATCTCATCCTCTCCCATCTTAGCTATTAATTATTGACACTCATCTTCCTGTAACCGTGGCATATTTAAGTCATTCATAAATGATCCAGTTGTATCTTTTTTGGTTCCTCCATTCCACTGCTCAATACAAATGTTCTTAGAGTTTCTGAAATAGCTCTATTACCTCTATAGGATCTCTGGTTATTTTTCTAGGCATAGGCTGCCTTAGCTTAGCAACTCTCCTTTCAATTTTCGTTACCTAAGCCATGCTAAGAGATTTTGTGTTCTGGGCTTTTTACCAAACAATACTTGCTTAACAGCAACCTTTCTAACCTCGTGCATATTATCTAGATACTCCCTTATTTTTCCTTTAGCATTTAGCAATATTGCTTCTCCACCAGCAAGTTTTCTGACTGTCCCTGACAAGGTGCTAGTGTATCGACATATGGCTTTTAAAGGGTAGTATGGGTGATGAGATGTTGATTGATTTGCAACCCTGTAGCCTTTCCAAAACGTTGTTAGAGGGCTGAAATGTAAAATATTTGGATTAATGTAATCAAGTTTTCCTCTGTGGTATAATTCCTGCTACAATGTGTCCTTATGGTCACATGTCCCCATAATGAAAGAGGAAGAAGGAGGAGGACTCAGGTGAGCATAGACTTTGATTGTGATCATTGCTCTTACGGATCAGTGCCGCTAAGAGGTAACATGATTTAGAAAAAGTCCATATAAATGGTTTTCTATGACATTTTAATGAAATGCATCAGTTTTGGTTGCTGTCATTCCATTTACTTACTTAACATTTGTTGACAGAGAAAGTTCGATTAGGACAGACCCTATTTTCATCAAGGACCAGGGAGAAATGCTTCAGACGCATGTCTTTGGAATGTGTGAGGAAACCGGAATACCCAGAGGAAACCCACACAAACGCAGGGAGGACATGCAGACTGCAGACAGAAGGCACCCCAGTGGAGATTTGAACCAGGGAACCTCTTGCTGTGAGGCGACAACGTTGACCTCTGCACCACTGTGCTGCCTGATTTAATTTGATTCAGTTTTCTTCAAGGTGAAAAACTTTGTAGAAAATCACACAGCTACCTGTCATAACTATTAACAAATATTTTAAAAGTGGATGTTTGAAAACACAGAAATTGATTCGTACAGGTATCTGTTGTTTTATTAAGAACTTAGAGTCTACATGTTCCTATTTTTCCAGCTTGAAAAATGTGACATTTTGTCCTGTGTCACCTCCCCAGCACTTAGACTCACAGACATGCACACAGATGCATATACACATGCCCCTTCTCTCTCTGTCTCTCTCTCTCTCTTTCTCTCTCTGTCACCTGTTCTGTCACCAAGAGTTTCCTAACTTTATTTATTTATTTCTTTGTTACCAGGTAAGTGAGGTGGTGTGTAGATGCTTTTCAGTCATGACCTGGGCCTGTTGGGCAAGGACAATTGAAAACAAAGAAGAGATTGACTTAGAAAAAATATTACATAAGATGCAGTACAAATCATATCAGCGCACAGTTACATCAGCTTTACATTATTGCAGCGAAATATATGCTGCAAAAGAAAATGCACAAAATATTAAGTAATCTGTGCTTTACTGAGGAGCATCTTCTTTATCTATTGTTCTAAAACAATGAGCAGAAATGCATCCTTCCATTACGTCTGATTTTGTGTTCTGAATTCCCAGTGTTACATGCTATGAGAGGTAGACAGGCAGTATGTTAATCTACTACTAATTCAGCCTTAAAAGTTAATGTACATATGAATGCCATGTACAAAGGGGGATAAAATGTAAAGATAGCTGTATATAAGGGGTATACTTCTTGGGATTAGTACTGAACCTTCTAGTGGTTGTATCCTGCATTTTTAGAAAACACTGAAGAGAAAAAAATATGAAACTAAATCATTTGCATGTATTACAGGACATGTAAAACAGTGCTTGACCCTAGGACAGCAGCCATGATGGTGCAGTTTACTGTGATAAACATCAAATGCTATTCAACTGGTGTAATAGTTAATCCCTCACCCCATTCAGAGTAGTAAATATTGGGGTGCTTATGGTCAGGATGTGAGCTAGAGTACCTAATATGGTTCATTTGTATAGTTTGTTTTGAGCCAAATTAGGCAACATGTTTGTAGTGTTACAGGTTTGAGAATTGGGCAGTATAAGGCATGGAAGGTGCAATATTCCTATCACACCACGTAGGAGAGCATTCCCCTCTTACCATTAACTGCCCTATACAGAGCAGTTCTTACAGTGCAAGTTGGGGCAGCACTTCCCCTTAGCAGATGGCCCCCACTGCAGTGCTGCTGTTCAATAGCATGCTGTCTCACTACCATAATAATTGTGGGGGTAGCTTGCTGTCTCACTGCCATAGTAATTGTGGGGGTAGCATGCTGTCTCACTGCCATAGTAATTGTGGGGGTAGCATGTTGTCTCACTGCCATAGTAATTGTGGGGGTAGCATGCTGTCTCACTGACATAGTCATTGTGGAGGTAGCATGCTGTCTCACTGCCATAGTCATTGTGGGGGTAGCATGTTGTCTCACTGCCATAGTAATTGTGGGGATAGTATGCTGTCTCACTACCATAGTAATTGTGGGGGTAGCATACTGTCTCACTGCCATAGTAATTGTGGGTAGCATGCTGTCTCACTGCCATAGTAATTGTGGGGGTAGCATGCTGTCTCACTGCCATAGTAATTGTGGGGGTAGCATGTTGTCTCACTGCCATAGTAATTGTGGGGGTAGCATGCTGTCTCACTGCCATAGTCATTGTGGAGGTAGCATGTTGTCTCACTGCCATAGTCATTGTGGGGGTAGCATGTTGTCTCACTGCCATAGTAATTGTGGGGATAGTATGCTGTCTCACTACCATAGTAATTGTGGGGGTAGCATACTGTCTCACTGCCATAGTAATTGTGGGGGTAGCATGCTGTCTCACTGCCATAGTAATTGTGGGGGTAGCATGCTGTCTCACTGCCATAGTAATTGTGGGGGTAGCATGTTGTCTCACTGCCATAGTAATTGTGGGGGTAGCATGCTGTCTCACTGCCATAGTCATTGTGGGGGTAGCATGTTGTCTCACTGCCATAGTAATTGTGGGGATAGTATGCTGTCTCACTGCCATAGTAATTGTGGGGGTAGCATGCTGTCTCACTGCCATAGTCATTGTGGAGGTAGCATGCTGTCTCACTGCCATAGTCATTGTGGGGGTAGCATGTTGTCTCACTACCATAGTAATTGTGGGGGTAGCATACTGTCTCACTGCCATAGTAATTGTGGGTAGCATGCTGTCTCACTGCCATAGTAATTGTGGGTAGCATGCTGTCTCACTGCCATAGTAATTGTGGGGGTAGCATGCTGTCTCACTGCCATAGTAATTGTGGAGGTTGTCTATTTTATTAGCACTTATTTCATTATTTATTATTTAGTTTACATTTGTTGACCGGGAGTGCCTGAATGAGCTAAAGCCCTTTTTCAGCAGAGTCCCGGGGAGAAAAGCTCCATAATAATACAAACAGTCTAAGCTAAGATTATGCAAACACTGCAATGATTATATTAATGCATTGCATTGTATGGCTGTAAACTAATCAGAGGGTGTGAATTTTTTTTTAACTATGGGATTGCAGTATTGCTGAATTTAAAGTTAAAAACAATTAAGTCAGTTACTTCAACACTCAGTGTGTTAGCACTGTTGTCAGGGGCTGAGATAGCACTGTTATTAATTTATTTATTAACTGAAGTAGAGCAGTGATTCACATGGATTTTTTTTTAGCCTCAAATTGGGAGCATCGTCTTCTGAAGTGACTTGCTCAGAGTAACACAGTAAGCAAATGGAGGCTTATAGAATCTTATACTATACTATTCCTGCAGTATAGTATAGAATCATATACTGTACTGCAGGAATCAGCTTGTTAACCACTCACAGCCTTAATCCCCTGTGTTAAATGCCAGACTGTTAAGGTGTTGCTGAGACATTAATGTCATTCTGCTGTGCAATACACTCCTTACTCTTGATTTTGAAATCCTCATCATATTGTTTTCGTGGTTTTTCCTGGGTCCCCCACCCCAGAATTGCTCTTACCTCTGTTGTTGTCCTAGTCCAGCCATTTCTGTACATACGTATGCAACATTTAAGCAGTGTGTACATGATGCTGACCATATGAAATAAATAAGGTATGTACACATCTCAAGTATGAATGACTTGTTTGCACTGCTGCTAAGCTTCACAAACCACATATTCAAGCTCCCAAATAAAATGGATATAATGGAAAACACTGGACTGCTCATAAGTGAAGATCTAGGATAGCGAGTGACGTGGTTATGCAGGGTCTAGTGTTTATCCTTTTTACATCAAAATGTCATTACGGCTGAAGATGATAAAAGTGAATTCAAGCATTCTCTCCTACTGGGGAGACATCTTTCTGTCGGTTATGAACTTTCCTGTTAACCTTCACTAATTTTGCAGAACGTCCCTGATTTTGCCTTATATGGTTTGCCGTGTCCCTTATAAAGTGTTTGATTTTTTTCTGTTCAATCATTGTGGATGACAATGAGTCAGTAATGCCAGACACTAAGAGGTTTATACTTCTTATTGTTTGGAAAAGTATGTCTTGAAGTGAAACCTGTTATTATATTAAGTTTTTTTTTAAAGTAAATTACAAGTGATATTTAAAAAAAAAACTGTCCTTAGTTTGGGCCTTTTTCCACACATTTTCAGATTTGTCCATGCTTATTGTGCAAAGTTATTGAGAGTTATCATTTGTTAGCCAGTAGTGCAGTGATGTACCTGCTACCAAACTCTTTTACACCAGTAATGCTAGATTTACAATGGGAATGCTGACTGGTATATCAAAATGACTTTCAACTCAATTTCAGAAAAAAATGAAAGAGGAATCAAGAAAAGAAGATGATATATGGCTGCCCCTGTTTTCAGAAACTGTCAGAATGTTATGTCACTGCCAGTGCACAGCACATTCCAGTGTTCTTTATTGCCCAAAAAACAAGACCCTATGACTGAAATGTTTCTATCTTTAGAATAAAAAATGTTAAAAATAAAGGAACAAAGTACTAAAAATAAAAGAAAATCACAACAGCCATTTGTAAAATTATTTTACTGATAAATTGAACCAAATTGCAGAAATGTACACTAAACTATCTGTCTTAACATATCTGAATGAGACCTTCCCTATGCTAGTAAAGTAGTACCACAAATGAAAATGTATTCATTTAAAGATAACTTTCCCAAGCGCCACTTTGTATATGTAGAACATTTCTTTTGTGTAACAGGTTTTCTTTTTCTCCCATTTGATTGAAAGATCAGGTGATCGACAATGCCAGTGCAAGATCACTGTAATAGCAGGGGTAGGGAATATACCCTTACCACACTACTGGGTGATCTCGACTTAATATATTTCAGTAGCAGTAACAGTATTTTATGATTTGCATGCTGCAGGTTTATGTGTTGGAGCATGCATATTTTTTGTTGGTATTCTGGTTTCAATGTTTGTGGCTGACAATCACTGCTGTGATATTTTGTAGCAGCAATTGTTTTACATACTTCATATACACATACATACACACACACACACACACACACACATATATATATATATATATATATATATATATATATATATATAAGGGGTTCATATTATATGACTGAACGCTAGAAATAGCGAACAATCTATTATCGAACCCAAATGCACGAAACCACAAAATTTCGAAGGAACGGATCAGCGAATTCCTGGGAAAAAAATTGCTGATCTGTTCCTTCGATATTCTGTGGTTTTGTGCATTTGGGCTCGACAAATGAGCGTTCACTATTTCTAGCCTTCGCTCTTGTAATAGGAACCCACATATGAGTGCACTTTGAATCATCAAAGTACACAAACCTCTAGCATCTAATGATCGATCCCGAAAAATCAAAAGCCAAAGCAAAGAAAAAACAAAAGACTTATGGCACCCTCAGACCCCCAGCTAATTATATGTACCAACTCTGAGATCGCTGTACAGTGAGGAAATGGCAAATTCCCTGACTTCCATGGTGCACAATCTTTCATGGACCACCAGCAGAAAGCAATCAAATGACTGATGTTAAACATTTGGAATTATGAACGTTCGATTATATAGAGTGCTGTTGTATATATATATATATATATATATATATATATATATATATATATATATATATATATATATATATGTGTGTGTGTGTGTGTTTACATATCTATAGATGCATCTATATATTGTATCATAGTAGTATAATGTATCACTCACTAATAGAATAGGCATAGATAAGGACATAAAGCACGCTAGCTTTGAGAACAGAATTGGCTGGAGAATCTGATAGAGGTGGATATAGCCGTTTCCTTTGAGAAAATACATAGTCACAAGGAACTAGGGAATGGTCCTTTTAAAGTGGGATACCCAGAACCTAAGTAACAGAATTCATATGTACATTTGTGCCTTTTTAAGGCCAGAAAACAGCAGTATGGCAAAAGTGGTGTGAAAGTACAGTTGTATAAGGAAACTTACTGTGACACTACATATTTGAATAGATAACTGTTAAAGTAGCCTAAGCCATATGGGGCAAATTCTGATACAGGTTGGCTGACTGGCCAAATTTCAGAGCTTAAGAGCACCTTCCATGTGCTCAATCTACTGAACAGTTCAGGGAGAGTGGAGTAAAGTCAGTGGTTAGGGCGCCAAACCTTCTTGTTGTAGAGAAAAGGAGGCTAGTACCCTGCCAGCTAGGTGTGTGCTAGGAGAAAGTGATAGGAAAAAATATTCACACCCTGGCATCAAACTTAACAAATAGAAGGGGCATGGAGGGAGGGAGGGTGTTCCTACTGAAACAGTGATCTATTCAAACATGTCACTGGCATAAAACACAACAAATAGAAGGGGTATGGAGAGAGGGAGGGTATTCCTACAGAAACGGTGATCTATTAAATCATCTCCCTGGCATAAAACACAACAAAAATGAAGGGGGAGGGTGTTCCTACTGAAACAGTGATCTATTCAAACATGTCACTGGCATAAAACACAACAAATAGAAGGGGCATGGAGGGAGGGTATTCCTACTGAAACAATGATCTATTCAAACATCTCCCTAGCATAAAACACAACAAATAGAAGGAGTGGGGAGGGAGGGTATTCCTCCTGAAACAGTGATGTATTCAGACATCTCTTGTTTACTTCAATAACTGTACAATATTCATCATTAGACCACTGTTGCAGAAGCCTGAACTATATGGGATGAATACCAGAGCACAGAAAGAAACGGAGGAGGAGGAAGAAGTGTTAACAAAACTTGATCTGGCCCTAGAGAAAGAATCTAATTTTGTAGCACTTGGTAAAGGTAAATGTGTGCACAGAGGACCGAGTTACTGTGTACGTAATAGTCCAAACTTTCCAAAAAGCCACAGAAGTAGCCGAAGCCCTGGCATAGTGGGTCCTGCTCATGCCTGGAAATGTCTTGTTGTGGTGAGGGTAGCAAAAGCTATTCATTTAAAGATAACTTTCCCAAGCGCCACTTTGTATATGTAGAACATTTCTTTTGTGTAACAGGTTTTCTTTTTCTCCCATTTGATTGAAAGATCAGGTGATCGACAATGCCAGTGCAAGATCACTGTAATAGCAGGGGTAGGGAATATACCCTTACCACACTACTGGGTGATCTCGACTTAATATATTTCAGTAGCAGTAACAGTATTTTATGATTTGCATGCTGCAGGTTTATGTGTTGGAGCATGCATATTTTTTGTTGGTATTCTGGTTTCAATGTTTGTGGCTGACAATCACTGCTGTGATATTTTGTAGCAGCAATTGTTTTACATACTTCATATACACATACATACACACACACACACACACACACACACACACACATATATATATATATATATATATATATATATAAGGAGTTCATATTATATGATTGAACGCTAGAAATAGCGAACAATCTATTATCGAACCCAAATGCACGAAACCACAAAATTTCGAAGGAACGGATCAGCGAATTCCTGGGAAAAAAATTGCTGATCTGTTCCTTTGATATTCTGTGGTTTTGTGCATTTGGGCTCGACAAATGAGCGTTCACTATTTCTAGCCTTCACTCTTGTAATAGGAACCCACATATGAGTGCACTTTGAATCATCAAAGTACACAAACCTCTAGCATCTAATGATCGATCCCGAAAAATCAAAAGCCAAAGCAAAGAAAAAACAAAAGACTTATGGTGCCCTCAGACCCCCAGCTAATTATATGTACCAACTCTGAGATCGCTGTACAGTGAGGAAATGGCAAATTCCCTGACTTCCATGGTGCACAATCTTTCATGGACCACCAGCAGAAAGCAATCAAATGACTGATGTTAAACACATTTGGAATTATGAACGTTCGATTATATAGAGTGCTGTTGTATATATATATATATATATATATATATATATATATATATATATATATATGTGTGTGTGTGTGTGTGTTTACATATCTATAGATGCATCTATATATTGTATCATAGTAGTATAATGTATCACTCACTGATAGAATAGGCATAGATAAGGACATAAAGCACGCTAGCTTTGAGAACAAAATTGGCTGGAGAATCTGGTAGAGGTGGATATAGCCGTTTCCTTTGAGAAAATACATAGTCACAAGGAACTAGGGAATGGTCCTTTTAAAGTGGGATACCCAGAACCTAAGTAATAGAATTCATATGTACATTTGTGCCTTTTTAAGGCCAGAAAACAGCAGTATGGCAAAACTGTTTAGACATCATCTGTTTAGACACTAATTCTTCCTTTTTGTTATCTTCATAGGAATTAAATAGTTGATTAGTCATTTCCACAGGTCTTTTTCCTGCCAGTGTGGGATCTGAGTCGCCTGTGCAAGTACTGTGAGACTACTGCTGGTGTGTGCAACATGATCCACCAGCAGAAATCCTGCTGGAAATAGCATTTTCATCTTTTCAGATGCCCAAAGTGGAACTTTTTTATGGAAACCTGAGATTTTGCAGGATAAGTCATACAAGCCAACAGTGCAAAGAGATGGATTTCATTTTTTGCCTTAATAAAAGCTTGTACCTGTACAGTTTGAGGTCTGTATGCTGTTCCATATAAAATTAAGCTGTTTCAGTATGAAAATAATTGTTTCATGTCCCCCACAGGACACAACTCCCCAAACAGGGACTCTGTTTAAAGGGGCAGGCGGTAACTGTAACTTAAAAAAAGAGACTTTTAACTACCTGTAAAGCCTGTGAGCCCTGAAATATGTGTTTGTACCCTATATTGAGCACTGCCACCAAAGTAGCTGACAAAGTTAAATGCTTTTACAGTAAAAACTGAATTATTGAGCTACTGTTGATTTCCCACCTTTGTATTTTGATTCGTGTGTATGTGTGTGTGTGTGTGTGTGAGTGTGTGTGTGTGTGTGTGTGTGTGTGTGTGTGTGTGTGTGTGTGTGTGTGTGTATGTATATATATATATATATATATATATATATATATATATATATATATATATATAAAATATATAAAAGCACTTCATAACAGCATACATATATGTATATTTAAATATATATAAGCACTTCATAAAATTGACTGTCTTTAAAGTCAGTGTCTGTTTTTTTGACACACTTTAGTCAACAACAAAAATGTGCCTCACAGCAAGAGGTTCTCCAGTTCGATCCTCAGCTGGAGTGCCTTCTGTGCGGAGTCTGCATGTCCTCCCTGTGGTCACGTGGGTTTCCACCGGGTGCTCCGGTTTCCTCCCACATCCCAAAGACATGCTGTAGGTGGATTGGACACTCTAAATTGGCCCTAGGCGTGTATGTGTGTGCCTTCTGTGGAAGGTTAGGTGCCGGGCTGGTAACTCGACACCGTAAAACTCCACTGCCAATCATGAGCAGACAGGTGATCCTCTGTGGCGATCCCTAACCGTGAAAAGCCGAAAGAAGAAGAAGCCAATCTGGTGGTCCCCTGCTATAAACAAACTATACAACAGAAGGAAGAAACTGTTGCAGAAAAGAGGAAAATCCCAGGATACAAAAAACTCCCTCACCAGCCTCAGTAAGAAGCTAAGATCCCTCATAAAATCCTCAAAAGCTAGTTACGAAAATAAAATTGCCAAAGATTCCAAAGACAACCACAAGGCATTCTATAGTTATGTCAAGAATCTAAATGGAAATGCTCAGATCTGCTCTGAGCTACAACAGAATGGCATTAAATATACTGATCCCAAGGATATTGCCAATATCCTGGCAAATCAATTTATTGCCAACTTCACCCCCTTCTCACCCCCTAAAGGGCCCATCTCAATACCAAAAGATTGCCAAATTCCAATAATCACAGCCACACAGGTAGAAACAGCACTCTCCAAAGCTAGGAATATGGCATCCATGGGACCAGATGACATCCCAGGCTGTGTACTACATGAACTACAAAATGAACTGGCACCCCACCTAAGTGTCATGTTTAATCATAGCCTCACCTCAGGCTTCATGCTCACTGAGTGGCGCACAGCTACAGTTATCCCGCTCCACAAGGGAGGATCCGTCTTAGATCCCGGGAACTACCGTCCCATCAGTCTGACAAGCCTGATCTGCAAGGGCATGGAACGCATTATCGTGGAACTTATAAACAGGAACATTGGCAACCTTCAAACACTGGACCCCACCCAGTTTGGGTTTGTGAAGGGCCGATCTTGTCTCCTGAATCTGATTGACTTATTCGAATCGGTCTCCAGAGCTGTGAACGAGGGTAAGGCGGTCCACACAGCCTATCTGGACCTCGCCAAGGCCTTTGACACCATCCCTCACTCTGGAATCATAGATAAACTTACTAAGCTGGGCATAAATCCCTACGATGGGTTGCCAACTGGCTTACTGACAGAACCCAGACTGTAAAGTAGCTGACTCCAAATCTAGCTCCAGACAAGTGACAAGTGGAGTACCTCAGGGTTCAGTCCTGGGACCACTTTTGTTTGGCATCTACGTCTCTGAAGTACAGGTCAACACTAAGGGACTCTGGCTAACAAAGTTTGCAGATGACTGCAAACTGGGAGCCATTATTGAATCCCCAAATTATGTGGATATTCTACAAAAAGGCCTTACAGAAACAGATGCCTGGTGCCAGAGCCATGGGCTCAAGCTTAATGCCAAGAAATGTATAGTTATATCCTTTGGAAAAAAACATGTACCCATGAACTACCACATAGGTGGCAGGACACTAAACATCAAAAGTGTGATGAGAGACTTAGGGACACAAGTGGACAGTGGTCTCACTTTCAATAACCACATCGCCACAACAGTCAGGAAATCCTTCTATGTGGCACACCTCATCACTAAGGGCTTTTCATCCAGAAAAAAGGAGGTCATTGTCCCACTGTACTCATCCCTCAGTAGACCCATTATAGAGTATAATGCCCCATTTGGTATGTACCTCACAAGACATCTGCAACAGCTGGAAAGGACAGAGAAATACCTCACTAAAAGAATCACGGGCCTAAAGCAGATGCCATATCCTGACCGTCTAAAAAAACTCCAGCTATGCTCTGTGGCATATCGTCTACTCAGAGGCGATCTCTGCTTAACATACAAGGAGCTGTCAAACCCTGAGCTGTTGGACATGCTCTACTTAAAGAAATTCCAATCCCTCAGAGCCACACGCTCCAGGGATCTAAACCTTGTCATCACAATGAACAAAACATGCTGGAGGGATAGGTTCCTGACCCAGAGACTCCCCATACTCTGGAATAGACTGCCCATACATGTCAAGCAGAGCGCCTCAAAAGGAACCTTGATAATTGGATGGGAGATAGGAAATTCACCACAGGGATCATGTCAGTAGCCCTGTTAGACAGGGGCCCAGAGAAGTAAATATTGTGGGAAGAAATTTCCAGGGAATTGTTATGGCTAGGCTTGCATAGGCCTTAGGGCCGATAGCCTAGTACCAACCTATGAACCTATGAACAACAAAAATGGTAAACAACTGTGTGAGATCAACATACTATCTGGGATTGAGGAATATTCCATTTTTACTGGTATTCTGGGGTCTTGGATTGAGAATATGTAATTAGGAAGGGCACCCCTGCATGGGAGATGCAGGAGGCTGGTTTTCCTGCAAAAAGCATGTTTTTAGATACATGCTAGAAGAATTTGTATTGGAGCATGCATGGTATATTGTTAACTTTTTTTTCTAGTTTTTATTTCCTTGTGCAGTTGGAAAAATAAGATAAACCAGTTTTGCTTATATGATGCGTGCTAATGTAGTTCTTAGCCTTCCAATTCCAAAACATGTAGCTTTATTGCTCATAATGTGGAACAAATGGACAGAAAATATGTAACACTGTCAGCTTTACATGGGAAGCTTGCAGCATAGACAATAACTGTTTCTTCCTGTGTACAAAAAGTTATTTTTATAAATCAGTGTTATTTATCATAAATATTTACAAAAAAAGTAAGAATGAAAGTATAATAGACCCTTTCATTGTGGAACAGCAAGGAACATGGACTCTCGAAACTTTTCATTTTAGTTATTCTGAACTGCGTTTTCATTTTTATTCATTCAGTGCTATAGTCATCTGAGGCTTACTGCACAGAGTTAGGAGCTATGTGCTATTTTGTAATTGTAGTGATGTAAACTGGTTAAACAGAATTGATATTTGTCATCTGGTTGTAGCTCTACAGGGGGAAGGAAGAGCTGAATGCAACAGCAGGCCAGTTTTGAATGAACAGATTTCCTTATGTAATATCTGCAGTTGAGCAGTATAGCCTAGCACACAATTTCTTGAATGTTACATTACGTATTTGTTGATGGTTTTATAACATCCAGATTGCTGTGTACTTTGCGGTCAAAGTTGGGAGTATAAAATAGGAAAACGTACAGCCCATTGTGTTGCTGCTCCTGGGTTATCTGCTAGTTAGGTCTAGCTGTAATTGATACAAGACTTTAATTAAAAAAAAAAACAGTAAAAATCTCATGAGTTTTGTCTATTACATATAAGATGAGACAGTTCTTAAAATCACAGACAGCCAAAAGGAAATATGCAACTGAGAGTTGAACACAGGCATGTATATTCCTTTGCCAATTCTTTTGTGAATCACATAGGTTAGTAATCATAACTCTTAAGCACTCAAGAACTCCATAACCAGCTGTCCTGAGCACTACAGAATGCATTTCTGTGTTATGGCATTTCCTATAACTGTGGTAGAATATATGAAACAGTAGTGACTTTTTCTTGCAGTTTGGCAGTTTTCCCTGAATGGCTCTTCATTGGCAAAATAACAACCACTGAAATTCCTTTAGTTTTCTGGTTGGCTGTGTGTTATTTCCCCCTGCATAGGTATCGCAGACACATTGAATTAAGAGACAAAAATAATTTGTGCATAAAAATAATATGTCTAATGTTTTTATCAATTACTGCAACATAGTGTTTAAGAAACCTAGTACAATATTTACAAAACATGTATTTATTTAAATAGTGTTCATGTATGTGCTCTCCCCACTTCTCTCTGTCTAATACATACACGGGATTATGGGTAATTGACATCATGTGTGTCGTGGCAAACAGTGGGGAAGTGGAAATGTTTTATGGCTGACAGAAGAGGCCTGCTGGGGCTTGCATTCCAGAAATACCAATTACAGCTCCCTCAAGAATGCAGGATCCTTACCTTTTTACCTGACATAGTGAAAGGACTTAATTGATACAGTCTGAGTTGAGAAACTTCAGGTCTGGGTTTCCCTGTTCTCATAAGCAGCAATGCCAATATTCTCAGCTGGGGACCAGCTGCATAGTTAAAAAAATGCTAGACTGTAATTTTTGAAAGATTTAACATCACAGCTTCTGTTTATACTCATAAGCAGAGGAAATATGAGCAGCAGTAAAGAATGAAACCCTGTACCGAGACACAAGATGAAAGTCTTCCCATACTAACAGTTATGTAGAATTCTGAAGAGCATTTCAGAGAATAAGAATAATTACAATAAATCATCTAGGAATCTGGGTTTATTGAATCTCCATGAACAGACAGTTGTCCATATTTATGTAATAAATATAAAAGCTTTTGCTGAATGCATTACATGGTATATTTGACTGATGAGATAGTATAAAATGTTCTGTGATGTTTCTGCTACTCTAAATAAACTCTTTCATGGCTGTCCTGGTGTTTTATGAGAGCACTCAGGCAGTATTTTTCAGTTAGAGAGAAATTATTTTCCCACAGGAAAGGTCTTTTAACAGCTCTGTTTCTGCCATTCTGAATGAAAGCCACTGAGAGTGCAGTGATAAACAACGCAGCTGGTTCTGACTTACTAAAAGGGACAGCAGGTCCATGGAGCAAGGTTATTGTGATTGAAGCTGTGTACAGGAAACCCTGAACGCTGCTTAATTGTGTTATCATCATACGTTGCCTGAATGGGTTGACTTTACTAATGAAATGTTACAGTCAAGGCCTTTTGTTTCGTATACCAAGACTGTGTGCTTTTCATGTAGCCCAAAACATGCCCAGAAAATACTCGTTGCTGAAGAAGTAATACTTGTTGCTGAAGAAGTACTCAAATACATTTGTGCTGCTTAAGCTTTGCTGTGTTTAAGGTTACAATACTTTTAAAATCTAACAGGAAACTGTTCTTTCAAATTTACTTCTTTACACAAATGTTTATTTAGGAGTCTGCATGTACTATATGTAGCCCCTTTGGATTCCTTCAGATGGTTACATTTCCTCCCATGTACCAAAAACACGCCGATTAGTTACATACTCTAAACCGTCTTCCCATATTGTTTTCACCTTTACTGTTGTTGTCCAGTTTGTAACTACAAGAGGTCATAATGGTCAGTGCACTTACCTGATTAGCAAATTGTTAAGTAGTAGTTTACATTTGGTCATGTAAATACTTTTAGGGTCTAAAAGTAGGTATGTAGCTACAGATATGCCAGATTTCTCACCCCCCCCCCTTTATCCTGTTTCCCCCCTGGTTTTAGTTTCATATTTATGATAACTTACTTTGTCTTACATTTACTTTTTCTGTTGTGACAGGGAGCTGTACCATGCTTTTACAGTGAAACAGGGAGTAAAGTCCCAATACAGGAAAATTCTACACAACAGAAAAAACATCTGCACTATGTGCATTCTCTGGATAAGTAATTGCCAAGGTGTTGTTGTGAATGACACACACTCTTGAGACTTTCTGTTTTACACAGCCATTGATATCTGAATTCTTGCCTTTGGGTGACCTTCCTTTTGCCCATTGTAGTAGAAGCTCACTGTTTCCCCCACTAGGACCTCTGGAATATTCTGCTTAGGTAGTCATTGCTGAATGCTTCCCCTATCGTTAGTGCACTAAGCTTAGTGCACTGCAGAAGCATGGAACATTACACTCGTTGAATGTTCCTTCGGTGGTACTAGGTACAGGCTTTTATTAATTTTCATTGCATGCATTTAATCTCACAGATTTGTGAGAAGCAGCTTAAGTGTGGTTGTGTTCATCTGCAGTGGTTGGTGCTGTTCTTTCAGATTCTGGCTACCTTTAGTACACACTTTAATTTTACATAACATCCCAGTGTAGCTGGATATATCAGATTCAATGTCCCTGCTTCACAGTTTGAGCTGCATATGTCTGGGCAGATTGAAACACACTGTTCCTCATTCCCGCTCGCTTTGCTTTCCTCCCACCACCTTCCAAGCCGTCCCACCTATAACTAGCCTTATAATATCACTGCCGCTCCCTCCTGACGTATGATCGCGTCTCTTTCCCTTTCTGCACAACTTTCTCACAAGACATCAGATATATTTTATGTTGCTATCCCACCACTTTTATTCCAAGTTGAAAATGGGTCTCAGCCCCCACAACATTTATTTTACCATTTAAATGTAGTCCAGCTCCTTTACAGTCAACACAACAGAGCTCTAATCCCCATCCTTCTTCTGTCTATTCACACTTACAAGTGCTTTCCAATAATGCTATATAGAATTAGCAAATAACCATCCTAGCCATAAGCTTTGGCTTATTTCACCTATTATTAGGCAAAGTTGTAGGACAGACATGCATGCAGTCATACTACTTTCAGATCTCAGCCAGCAAAATGTGCTGCCATAGATACTACAAACAGCCAAAGCCAAATGTTGCCCCTTTACTGGTTCTGCCTATTTTTTTCTTTAATGCTGCATTTTCTTGTATACTAATACCAGTTACTAGCAAAGAACAGCATCAACTTAAATTGATTGCATGGTCAATCCAGTAATGACAAACAGCCTAACTGATTACAGAGTCAGATAACCATTGGTAATCATAATACATATTTGTAGCCACCATCTACTGTACCCACAGTCTAATCAAATCCATCCTGGATAACACCTTAGCAAATGCAAAGCATCATAATCTTATAAATCTAGGTGATGTTAATCTGGACTTTACAGCACCACTTAGTCCTCACTTTACATGCCTAGTTCTTTCTTGAAACCCCACCCAACTTGTTAATAAGGGTACTAGACTAAACCCTCAAACCTTCATTACTGGATATCTCTCTAATTAATATTGCAAAAAAGCTGCTCAACCTTCATGTGTCCCCTAACAGTCGTAGCAGTGACATCCCTTTCTATTCCGCCTAGTCACATATTTTCATTACATCCAGACATATTCACAAGTATTCAGAAGACATTCTTCTTACTGAGCTCAGCAATTTCAACTGGACCCTGTATACAGACCCATCAACTATGACACAGCCTTAAATTTGCTTATTAATACTATATCCCCCCATACAGGAAAAATGTTTTCCGGTAGAGGACAGAAGATGAAGAGGTACTGTGTACTCTGGCATGCTCCAGAGAATGCCAACAGCTAAAAAACAGGAGTAAACATGGGCGGACTGGAAAAAGGACCCTTATGATAGTAGCAAACTACTGTACTACAAAAATCTGTGATGTGGCGCAAGAAATAGTAGAAGTATTACAAAAATCAACGTATTGCTGTACTATTCAACAAGCTCTTTTATGACAGCCAGAACTGCGCTGGAATGCCATAAGGAACCCAGGCAAGCTTCCTGATCTGCAGCCAGTCTACTTCATATTAAGTACCCCCCACCCCGTTAACTGTGCATCTGCTGCGTACTCTTCTTGACTACCCACAGTTTTAATTTAAATCCTTCTTCAGGAAAGAAGTCAAAGGTCTCCTCAACTCCCTGCCAGAACATGCAGACATCAAATCCTGTTTAACCTACCCTTCTACAGACATCAAATCCTATTTAACCCACCCTTCCTTTCCTCGTATTGGTAGATACTTTTTCTGCTATTCTTTAGCTCACATTTTCAGTCATGCTCTCACCACAGAAGCAGTGCTCTTTCTACTCACACATGCCCCTGTTATTCCTCCTGTTAAAATCTCCACCCACTCCAAACACCTGAGGACTTTCATCTCATAGCAGAGCTTGAGCCACCACTAAACATTCTGGAAAAAAATACTCTATTACCAAGTAGTTTGCCACTGTTTGGAAAAAAAGATATAATGTCCAACAAACAGCATAGATTCCAACCTAAATACATATGATCATAGGAGTTTACTAGGCTAATGGCCCTGTGGCCCTTACAAGCCTAGCTGAGAGTTAATCCCCAAAAAGAAACCTCATTCAGCACCTGTTGCCCCTGTCATTGAGGGATACTGGTGGAATCCCTGGGTTTCCCATCCACTCATTAAGGCTGCGTTTGAAGAGGGTCAGTAAGGTACTCTCTTTGAGATGTGTGGAACGTCTATTCTAGAGATGGGGCAGCCTCTGGGAGGCAAACCTGTCTCTCCAGCAGGTTTTGTTGATTTCACATATTAGATTCAGGCCTTTCAAATGGGTAATGTGTGAGGAGTTAGACTTACAGATATTGAACATCTCAAGTAGGGCAGTGTCTGAGATTGCCTTGTATGAGAGACACAGATCACCTCTGAGCAATCCGTATAATACCGAGTAGAGTGATAGTGATTTGAGCCTGTCCACATAGGACAGGTGTTGGAAGCCATGGATTCTCTTTGTGAGGTATTTCTGTGGCCTTTTCAGTTGGTGGAGATGTTTGGAGAAGTACACACCAAACGGGGTATTATACTCAATTATTGGTCTAATGAGGGAGGAGTATAGATAGGTAATAACTTCCTTTTTTCTGGAAGCAATCCCTTTACTTATGAGATGAACCAAGCAAAAGGCTTTTCTTACTACTGCCAGTACATGATGGTTGAATGTGAGATTATTGTCAATCTGGATACCCATGTGTCTCACCACAGGTTGTGTGCTTAGGGGGTTGCCGTTGATGTGGTAATCAGCAGGGGCCATTTTTTTTGGAATGGTATGGTGATGCATTTTTTTATGTTTAACTTAAGGCCATGACTTTGGTGCCAGTCATTAGTTGCCGTGAGTCCTCTTTCAGTATTTTAACATCATTTTGGGAGTCAGTGACAGCACCCAAATTACAGTCATCCACAAACTTGGTCAGCTACAGGCCTTTTCTCTTTGTCTGGACCTCTGAGAAGTAAATGCCAAACATTAGGGGTCCCAGGACAGATCCCTGGGAAACTCCACTAGTGACAAGTCTGCTATCGGAGGTGGAGGCACCAGTTTTGACCTTGAGGGTCCTGTTGGTGAGCCAGTTGGCTACCCATCTGATGAGATAGGGATTTACTCCAAGTTGTGTTAGCTTTTTGATGATGCCTGAGTGGGGAATTGTGTCAAAGGCCATGGCCAAGTCAAGGTAAGCTGTATGTACTGACTTATCCCCATCTGGAGCCCTGGTGACAGTCTCAAAGAAGTCAACCAGGTTCAACAGGCAAGATCTGCCCTTGACAAATACGAACTGGGTGGGGTCAAGTGCTTGGAGATTGCCAATGTCCTTGTTTATGAGATCCATAATAATACGCTCCATGGCTTTATAGATCAGACTTGTCAAGCTAATGGAGTGATAATTTTCAGGGTCAGTAGTGGCACCACCCTTGTGCAACAGGATGACAGTGTCAGTTCTCCACTTTACTGGAATGAAGCCTGTACTTAGGATGTGGTTGAATAGGGTGCTCAATGATGAAGCTAGTTCTTGCTGGAGATGGTACAGAATATAGCCTGGGATACTATCAGGTCCCATGGAAGCTGTGTTCTTTGTCTTGGATAGGGCCTTTAACACTTGATCTACAGAGATGTGAGGTGCGGGACAATATCAGGGATGTAAAAAAGGGCCTTTGGGGGGGGGGGGGCAGGGGGTTGAAGTTTGCGCTGAATGTATCTACTAGAAGGTTGGCTAAGTCCACAGGATCAGGGTAAGTGATACTGTTAAGTATTAATTTGGAGCAAACCTGGGCTTTGCCTTGGAGACTTCTGATGTAAGTGAAGAAGGCTAAACATGTATTTGTATTATTTAAGCTGGTCAGTTAACTGTTATGGTATCTATTGATCTAAAAGAGAATTTGAATGTGTGGATTCAGAGAGTCATAGAAATTCCAAGGCTAATGAATCTTTTGACCTTTTACACCTTGCCACTACCCTGCTCAGTTCATTCCGCCTTTCTCCAGGAGGGTCATGCTAGGTATTTCTGAAGTAAATTTGTGAAAATCCGTCCAGTCACCTAGGTTATGTTTAAAGGAAGATTGTGGATCACAATACTTAACATGCAGGGGAAGTTTATTCTGAGGTTATGGATGCACTGTGTTTTAAACCTGTCCCTCAACTCTATTTTATTTGTCCACTGGTGAAGATGTAGGATATGGTTCTAGTACAGGTGGAGCCATTGGACCTAAGGAGATACAGGAGGTCTGTATTAACGCCAGAATGCTGAAATCCTTCATAAAACTGAAACTAGAATGATAAGATAGACATACTGTGTAAGTGTGCATACATGGACGGTAACACTCAAAGCTCTTCAGAAGGACATTGTGGCACTAGTACCATTTGTCCTCCACCACTCACCCTGGTCATTGTATGCTGGACATTATTAGTGATATATCCCATTTATCATTTTAAAAGCATGTGAGCATGATTTCTCATTTTGCAGTGGCCTGCATGTGAGTCTTCTTTTATACGTGTAAGCCAAGCTACAAGAGCAAAGTGTCTACCATTTAATATGTTCTACCACATTGTAATTGATAATTCTACATGTAGCCCATTTTATTTCTGAGTCACAGCAATGCTTCAGTCCTCAGGCATGCATCCACCTATAAGAGTCTCCTGTCCATGTCAGAAGATGCAATAGAATTTCATCCCAGGTTGCAGCGTCACAGTAGATCATTTACCAGGGAAATTGTGGAATACTTGTGCATTTGTCAAGGTTTCTGCAAAAATTATAAAGTGAGTAAACAAATATTTACGTACATTATAGGATTTCCATCTCTGTATGTTTTGTTAGAATGTGCAGTCTTAAAAATTGATTCTGTCTGTTTGCTGTCTTGCTGCCAGGAAAATATTGATGGGGGTGATGTCCTTGGAATACCAAACAGTAATTCACCATGGTTACCAATATCTTTTTGTAGTGTACATTTCTGAAAACCATGGAAGATGTTTTGACACCACATAAAAGTGAATGATGTATGTATATGTACAGCACAGATGAGATGCAGCAGTTGAAAATTACATGTTGCGATAATTAAAGAATTTGAATGACTATAACATAATGTTTATAAATAGAAAATTGTCGTGGCTGTAAGGCATTTTGTGCTAAAAGGAAATAATATTCCCTTACATCATAGATAACCTACTTTGAATTCCTATATACTATGATTTAGCACCTTTTTCACCCAGCAGGGAATGCATTCTTTTTCAATTAATGGATATACAGTAGTGGATTAACATGTTTTTAAAATAGGGATTTTTTTTTACTGAAATAAAATTGTCTATGTCTTAGCTTAATGTTGTTAGCTTAATGACATGTACATGTATATGTATATGTATAAGGCTAGCAGCAAATAAAAAGGCGAATGATATAGATTGAGTAGTGAAGGCAGTTCTAGTGAACAAGATTTTTTGTTTTACTGATTTATTATGCTAATACTTTTAAGAAAGAAGTTTGGTTGATTAGCTCTACTGGGCAAATGTTTGAAAGTATCATATTGTATACATAAATTCTTGAGTAAAGAAAAAAGTACAGCAAATGATAAAAATATTTAAAATAGTCAAGTGATTGTATGTTGTCTTGTTTTCCTTTATTATTTTACATAGTAAGATTAAGAAAACCTGTATGTTTCAAACCAGCATTTTATAATTAAGTCACAAATTATTGCTCTACATTTGTAGTCACAGGGTCTATATTATATATTCAAAGTTTCAAAACTTCGAATCCCATATGTTCGACAACATATGATCAAAGTTTGAAACTTCAAATATATAATAAAACACTAAAAAAAATAAAACTTACCTTAATGCTCCGAGCAGGGGGGCAAACCCCCCTGCACCCACACACCCCCCTACTTAAATATACCAACTCCGAGATCACACTTCAGTGCAGAAAAGGGAAATTCTCCCATTCTGCACCGTACGGCGCCGTTATATTTAACCTTCAAACTTTTCAAAGTTCGATTATATGGTGTCGAACATATGGCATTCAAACTTTGAAAAGTTTGTGCATGTAATAGGAACCCGTAGTCACATTAGCTATGAGTACTGAATTAAATGAGTAAAGTAAATTCTGACCAGTGTTTTATGTATCCCCCCCCCCCCCCAGCTTTATATAAAAATTCCAAGATCGATATACCTCTGACAAAAGGGGAATATTCCAAGAAATAGCATCTCTGACTTAGAACATGCAAGTCTGATTTTTCGGCCATTCAGTCTCCACGTTTCGGGAGTTGACATTTCAAAAGGTTATCCTTTTTACAATAATGCCATGCTGATAAATAAATCTTTCTTCAGGAGTCATCATTAGGTTATACACACTAGTAAAACACTTGAAGATATTTTTCTTTTTTTGTATTGATTGATTGATAATTTCTGGAAAATCTATGCCTTTGTCTAGTAAGTCCAGGTTTGATATGGCAACATTATAAAGACTTGCATGTCACTGTACATTTTGTTTGTGTTTGTTTTTACCTACTGTACATCTTTTTCTGCCTTTTCCATCTTTAGCCATCGAGATCCTGGTGTTCTCAAAGACTAGTTAGATTCCCAATAAGCTTTCAATGAGTAGCCCACTTGCCTTGCCATTAGTACCCCATATCACCCTGTGGGGGATCCTCCATTTCCAAAAAGAATTTGTCTTTAAGAGATTCATAACATTTGTCAGTCAGTGAGGATGAGGGATGAGTAATTTGGGTCAACATCCAGTCGTGGTTCAGACTTTTCATTTGTAGGCTAATTTCTGCCGTATAGGGTGTTGCTGAAGCAGGACTGCTTCCACAGACCTGGCTTGGTTATAGGCTTTCTGCACTGATTGTCAGGTTGTAACACTGTCCATTTTTTGCAAACTGCTGCTGAAACTATATCCACACTCTATAACAAGTGGAATTCATGCAGTAGCACCTTGCTGCAATCCACCAGGGGGGATGGTAAGCCATCATTCGCTGCTCACTCTCATCTAGCTACAGAAGTCTTCTTTAGCCCCTGAGCTCTCCGTATGAACAAATGTTGAATGGGGCACAATATGAGCTTTGTCTGTCAGTACCGTACAGCCTTTAGATACATTTCTTAACCATTGTGCTAAAACATTTTCAGTGTTTCAGAGTAATTTACTTATTTCTCGTACTGACAGGTTTGTAGATCATTTTATACACATTTCTGTGTTTTGACTGAAACTTTCTTCTTGGGTCACCTACACATTCACCAGGGGGCTTTTGTTTTCTTGTTTACCTTCATCTTATGGTGAAGTTTCTTGATGGGCTAGACCAAACTGATCCTGATAGCAGAATGGTAGTGTACTATATGTGTACAGATTTAAGAAACTGATTACTTAAGTTTGTGCATCTCCTTAAAGAATGCTGTTATGTATCCACATTTTCTTTACAGTAGCACAGACTGAAAATGCTTGTTGATGAACCTGCTGACATTAAAATGGTCTGTGCATTTCATTCTTTCAGCCATTCTCATGTACCAGTTTTTACAGATGACTTTTGGACACATCTCTTAGCATTTCATCCTCAGACTGTTTACTGTAACGTTAGTGTCTATTTCATTATGGACTCTGTTATTATTCATAAAGGTCCTTACTTTGGTTATTTTTGCCTTTCCTGACTTAGTAGAAAGAGGGACCCTGACTTAGTGCTATTTAGTTAAATAGTTCCTCAAAGAAATTCTCCATCTTTAGGTTTAATATCAGAAAGTTCTTCCTACTATAGAACCTGAACTTCATAACTGATGCTTTCATATTTTCCTTTTAAACTGGCAAGTAAATGAGAACAGAAATCCATCAACAGGTAACACATCGATCCTGGTACAGAAGCACATTCCTAGTCTTAAAGAACAGTACATTAAGTAACTACACAAGGATGGAAAAGAAAGCGGGAGTCAGAGAGAGAGAGAGAGAGAGAGAAATAGTGGTACAGGCCCATAAACACAGAACTGAAGAGGTGAGAGAGAGAGTGGTACAGGTCCATAAACACAGAAACGAAGAGGTGAGAGAGAGAGTGGTACAGGTCCATAAACACAGAACTGAAGAGGTGAGAGAGAGAGTGGTACAGGTCCATAAACACAGAACTGAAGAGGTGAGAGAGAGAGTGGTACAGGTCCATAAACACAGAACTGAAGAGGTGAGAGAGAGAGTGGTACAGATCCATAAACACAGAACTGAAGAGGTGAGAGAGAGAGTGGTACAGGCCCATAAACACAAAACTGAAGAGGTGAGAGAGAGAGTGGTACAGGCCCATAAACACAGAACTGAAGAGGTGAGAGAGAGAGTGGTACAGGCCCATAAACACAAAACTGAAGAGGTGAGAGAGAGAGTGGTACAGGCCCATAAACACAGAACTGAAGAGGTGAGAGAGAGAGTGGTACAGGCCCATAAACACAGAACTGAAGAGGTGAGAGAGAGAGTGGTACAGGTCCATAAACACAGAACTGAAGAGGTGAGAGAGAGAGTGGTACAGGTCCATAAACACAGAACTGAAGAGGTGAGAGAGAGAGAGTGGTACAGGTCCATAAACACAGAACTGAAGAGGTGAGAGAGAGAGTGGTACAGATCCATAAACACATAACTGAAGAGGTGAGAGAGAGAGAGTGGTACAGATCCATAAACACAGAACTGAAGAGGTGAGAGAGAGAGAGAGTGGTACAGGCCCATAAACACAGAACTGAAGAGGTGAGAGAGAGAGTGGTACAGATCCATAAACACATAACTGAAGAGGTGAGAGAGAGAGAGTGGTACAGGTCCATAAACACAGAACTGAAGAGGTGAGAGAGAGAGTGGTACAGGCCCATAAACGCAGAACTGAAGAGGTGAGAGAGAGAGTGGTACAGGTCCATAAACACAGAACTGAAGAGGTGAGAGAGAGAGTGGTACAGGCCCATAAACACAGAACTGAAGAGGTGAGAGAGAGAGTGGTACAGGCCCATAAACGCAGAACTGAAGAGGTGAGAGAGAGAGTGGTACAGGCCCATAAACACAGAACTGAAGAGGTGAGAGAGAGAGTGGTACAGATCCATAAACACAGAACTGAAGAGGTGAGAGAGAGAGTGGTACAGGCCCATAAACACAGAACTGAAGAGGTGAGAGAGAGAGTGGTACAGGCCCATAAACACAGAACTGAAGAGGTGAGAGAGAGAGTGGTACAGGTCCATAAACACAGAACTGAAGAGGTGACCTTCCTGAATTCAAGATTTTTCATCATGTGTTTTGAAACACTGATTTACAAACACAGAAATGTTCTCATAAGTGCAAACTTGCAGTACTGTGTTTTATTCTTCTAAGTGCAAATTTGCAGTTTTAAAAGTACTGTATTTTATTTTCTCTGTTACCTAATTGTTTCACTGAATAGTGTGCTGTGTGTCTCTCACCAGTTAGTTCACCACCCAACCTCCCTGTTCTTGTCTTGGTGTTAGTGCTGGTGGCTCTGGAATTGCCTGCCCCTCTTGTAAGTCTGTATTTGAACACTCCTCCTGGGTCCATCTCATTTGCTCACTTAACCGAGTACAGTGAGATCATATTCTGAGTCTAGTGTTCACTCTACTTAATACAGAGAAAAGGTTTGAGAAGGCCAACCCACTTAGGTTCTTCCTTCCTCTCTCCTTGCACTTTACTAACAACAAAAAAAAAATTACACTTTATTCATCTGCTTTACTGTATTTGTATTTCCTCCTACTTTATTTTGCTTTTGCCTCTACTTAAAAGTACTCAGTTTTATTTATTCTGCTGCATTTATTACTGCTTGGTAGTAGCCTGATTAAATTGTAACTGTTATTCTAAGTCTTTTGGTTTAAGCACTTATGCTTCATGCCAGTTGTTTTACATTAAGAAGGTTTGTGGTCTGCACTGTTGTGGCAGAACAGGTAGCTTACATCCTTCTAAGCTGGGATTTGTTGATTGAAGGCTCAGTGTCTGCTATTCTAAAAGTGTATTAGTTCTGGTTTAAGCACTTGGGCTTCAGGCCAGTTATTCTACATTAAGAAGGTTTGTGGTCTGCACTCTTGTGGGAGGAGAGGCTGGATTCTACCCTTCTGAGCTGGGAATTTCTGGTCACAGGCTTATTGTGCCTGCTTATTTCAACTGTTTCTTTCTGAAATTGGTGCACCTTGTTGCTGTAACATAGACCAGATTCAGGCCTGCTGAATCTAGCTTTGTTTGTATAACTTGAGCACTGGTCCAGGCCATCTTTTCTTTGGAGAAGGTTCCCCTGCACCCTAGTGGCAGGAGTGTGCAGTTAGAACTTGTCTGATTGAAGACTGCTGGAACAGGTCTCAGTTTTGAGCTTTTTTCTGGTTAATTGGGTAACTTCTTTAAATCGGTTTGTTCGTTTTATATTGTTTTATAAGTATATATATATGTGTGTGTGTATAACAAATTGCACTTTATTCATCTGCTTTTACTGTATGTGTGTAGGGGCATTGACTACAACTCTGATCTGAGATATATAACAATAAGTATCCTTTTCTGTGCATTTAAAGTATTTTTTTATTGTATCTGCTATATTTTCTGAAAAAAACAAAACAAAACAACAAAAATACACTTCTTTCCCACCTTTCTAAGCTAATATAGTCCAGCTTTCAGATTAATGCTGAATTCAGGGTGTGTTACAAGTCTCTGTGTTTGCCCATACCTTACTTGGATAGAAGGACGTTTCTCTGTTCACCTGTGAGAGAGGGGAGCTTTGAGCAGCCTATCTATCCCTGGAGGAGTGGTATTAGCCCAGAAATTGGTAGTTTATTGGCCATTTTGGGCTAATTTCTATCTCTTTCATTTCCCTGCTATAAAAAAGCATTTGCCCTGTTTTGCTCGCCGGGCAGTGCTGGTTACCTGGGGTATAACTATTCCCGGCTCCACAAAGTGTCCTCTTCAATTTTTCCCTTGTAAATAGACAAACTTTCAACTTAAGCACTCAAACCATTCATTCCTCAGCCCGGCAGTTGCTCAAAACTCATAGCAAGCACTTATAAACCCTAGCACTAGACCCCCCTATATTGTACAGATGGACAAGGCTCTCTAATCGACCTTACCAGCCAATCAGTAAAACACTTCACTGTACCTATCCAGGCATGTCCAAAGGGCAGTTTTAGATGTTCTTCGTGTTTCACTGTTGCAGTCATCACATTTGGGTTATCTGCTTGCAGTAGCCCTCAGTCGGCCTGATTAACAAAGTCTTGGGTCCTGCGTCGGTTGCTGTCTCTTCTTCCGTGAAGTCAGGTAGTCAGGGATATAAAACATGCGGCCGACGCCATTACATCAGTTTTTCTTGCCCCAGATGTCAGGTGCCCTCTTAATGGCAAGCAATAAAATATATATATATATATATATATATATATATATATATATATATATATATATATATGTATGTATATATATATATATGTATGTATATATATATATATATATATATATATATATATATATATATATATATACAAGGTTATACCTCCAACAAAAAAGCAAATACACCAAAAAGCTTTTAAGCATAGTAAAGGAGAGTAGAGGTATAGCCAAAAGAAGTCGGTGCTGGAGGGAGGGTAACCAGGACTGCAACAGTGAATACACTCGAACATCTACATTTATGGTAAGTGTACACAACTATACTATGTTCTCCGTGTTTCACTGTTGCAGTCATCACATTTGGGTAGATTCCCAAAGCTAAGAATGGGAGGAGGAATTTACATAGCATTAGGACCAGCTATAAGGCTCTGCAAGACTGCAGTGGCAAAGCCAGCTCTGGATTTAGAGAAAATTGGCAAATGGTAATGCTTGGTGAAAGTATGTACAGAACTCCAGGTAGCAGCTTCTAGGATGTCCCTGGTAGGGGCACCTCTGAGAAAGGCTGTAGAGGTAGATGCAGCCCTGGTTGAATGGGGTCTGATCCCCTGTGGGATAGGTTTTCCATTGTGCTTATAGCAGAAATGAATGCAATGGCCTATCCATTTAGAAATGGTTTGCTTTGAAATAGCCTTCCCCTCTGCCTCTGCAGCAAATGCCACCAGCAGTTGTTCAGATTTCCTTTGAGGTTTAGTCCTGTCCAAGTAAAATCTAAGTTGTCTGTGCACATCTAAGGAGTGCAGTATCCGTTCCCCTTTGTTCTGTGGATTAGGAATGAAGGTTGGCAAATGAATGGACTGATTAAGAGCCACACTGGATACCACCTTGGGCATGAAGGAGGGATTGGTTCTGCATGACACCCTGTCCGCATGAAAGATTATGAAAGGCTCCACTGCCATAAGGGCCTGCAATTCAGATACCCTTCTTGCTGAAGTGATTGCTAAAAGGAAGGCTATTTTCCAAGAAAGGAATTTTAAATCTGCACTTGCAGCTGGCTTGAAAGGAGGAAGAGTGAGTTTCTGCAATACAAAGTTAAGGTCCCAGACTGGAGTTGGGGCTCTCCTGGGTGGTCTTAAGTTTTTGGCCCCTCTGAGGAACTGTTTGAGCAGTGGATGAGAGAAGAGGGGTGGTTCTGTGTTATAATGAGCTGAAATGGCTGAGGCGTGAATTTTGATGGAGGAAAAAGAAAGGCCCTTGTGAAGCATCTTAGTTAAGTATTGAATAATCTGAGCTAAGTTGGGCGCTGCTGTGCCCATTCTTTGAGATTGGTTCCAGGCACAGAATCTCTTCCGTTTTTCAGCGTAAGATTTTCTAGTACTAGGCCTCCTTGCCTCTAAAATGATAGCCAACATTTGTTTACTGAGGGTGGTAACAGAGAGATTAGGTAATTAGCCAGGCTGCTAGGTTCAGGGCTTGAAGCTGAGGGTGCAGAATCTGGTTCTCCTGCTGAGACAACAGGGTAGAGATCTGAGGCAGGTGCCATGGAGCCAGCAGTGACACACTGCGCAAGAGGGGGTACCAGTTTTGGCTTGACCAGTCTGGTGCAATCAATATCGTCCTTGGTTTGTCCTGCTTGATTTTTAGTAGTACTTTGGAGAGGAAAGGCATAACCTGATAGGTTTTTCCAGCTGAAGGACAGAGCATCTACTTTCCAAGCTTGTTTGTGGGGAGTCCTTCTGCAAAATTTGTCCAAATGGTAGTTCTGTGGGGAGGCAAACAGGTCTATATCTGGGCTCCCCCATTTGTTTGTCAACATGTTGAAAGTCTTTGGTTCCAGTTTCCACTCGTGTGGGTCCATGAGGTTTCTTCTTAGTCCGACTCCCAGTGTGTTTAGTTTTTCTGGCAGGAATTGAGCCTGTAGATGCACTTGGTAGCTCAAGGCTGTATTCCACAGTGCCATGGCTAGTCTGCAGAGGGGGTAAGAATGGGTACCCCCCTGCTTGTTTATGTGCTACATAACAGTGGTGTTATCCATCTTTACCATTAATTGCCCTGGAAGAATGTGATCTTTGAAGGCTGTCAAGAGCATTCTGTACAGCTAACATTTCTTTTTGATTGATATGCAGGTGCATTTGACTTGGGTTTCATTTGTCCTGACTGCACTTCCCTGCCAGGTGAGCCCCCCATGCATAGTCTGATGCGTCTGTTGTTAGGGTTTGGGCAGCAGGGGTAGAATGAATGGTAGTCCCATGTTTTGGTGGCAGGCCTCTTCCCACCAAAGGAACTCTAGCCATAGGCAAGGTATGATAGGAATCATTGTTTCTAGATCCTGAGAATGTTGACACCATAGGCTTTTTAGATACCATTGTAGTTTCCTGATATGCAGTCTTCCATATGGAATTAAAAGAGTGCAGGAGGCCATGAACCCCAAGGCTTGCAGTATTTGCCTTGCAGATAGCAGGGCTTTTGTGGCCATTAGTTTGAAGTAGATTGTCAAATGAATTTTCTCTGGCTTGTGGAAAGCCATCTGGGAAGTTGCATTCAAGCTTGCTCCTAGGAATATAATTTGTTGACAGGGTACCAGGTATGGTTTATTTTCATTTGTGGTGTACCCCAGACAAGTGAGCACCTTTTGTACAAAAGCCAGATGATTCAAAAGTATGTCCTGGCTTTCTGCCTGAATTAGACAATCATCCAGGTATGGGTATATTTGAGTATTTCTTTGCCTACAAAATGCAGTCACCAGAAAAGTGTTTAAGGTAGACAGGTCCAGGATAGGACGCCATGAGCTGTCTTTTATGGGTACCAGGAAAAGTCTTGAGTAGAAACCTTGTCCCTTTTCCTCTTCTGGTACAGTTTGAATAGCCTTTATGCTTAAAAGAGAGAGAGTACTTGCTTTTGAGCCTCTGCCCACTGATTTGGGGGTAGATCTGGCCAACCGTTTGTGGTTGGTAATGTGTGGAAGTGAAATCTGTATCCTTGGGAAACTATATTTAGAACCCATTGATCCTGGGTAATGAGTTCCCAGTTTTTTGCCTGCAGAGCAATCTTTCCCCCCAAAGGAGCAGTCAGTTGAGAAGTGCTTAGAAGTTTTAAAGTTAAGTCATTGAGACAGTTTACCATAGGGGGGAGTATTACTACTCCCAGATTTGTAAGTGGGAGCCCCCCACTGCTTAGTCCTGTGCATACCCTGGGACTGAAGCCTGGGTGTTCTGCTGGATCTGGGTTTGGACTGAGAAGGCGTGGAAGAGGCAGAAAATGACCAATTCTTAGAGGGCCAATGCCTACTAAATCTTGGAGTTTGTACTTGTAAGAAATCTTTAACAGTTTGCATAGATTTAACTTTTTCTTCATCTTTTTAAGAACTTCTTCTGCCTTGTTGCCAAACAGGCGGTCCGGATTTAAGGAAGTATCTAGTAATTTAGCTTTAACATGATCTGGCAAGGATTTGTCCTTAGGCCAAGCATGCCTTCTAAGTACAGACTCAGTAACAGCAGCCCTGCAAGATGCCTCTAGTGAATTAAAACCACATTGCAAAGTATGTTTTCCAACCTGTTCAGCAGAATGCATTAAATCCATTTTCAGCACAATCAGGAATCAACATCATTTTCTCACTAAGCAATCCAATAATATGCTGCTGATACTTTAACATATGAAACTGGCAGTTTAAGGCCATAATGGCCAAGGTTGCAGAAGTGTATACCTTTTTACCCCATCTATCCAGCGCCCTGGAGTCTCTATCAGAGGGGGTAGGATTTTTGGCAGTAGTAGCCTTAATGCCCTTGGGTCCCTGTGAAATGGTCTCAGGATCCGCAGTAGGATTTTTGAAAAGGAACTTGTGAGAGTCAGGAACCCTGTAATATCTACCAGGTTTTCTGGGAGCAGGAGGTAAAGAGTCAGGGGCCAAGCTAAATTCCGAAATGGCATCATCAACAATGTCTAGTACAGGAGGGATAGCTAAAGGCCTGTGCTGGGGCAGCAGTAAAAAATCCCTAAGCCTCTTCTTAGAATCAGAGTAATCCTGACTTTCCCAACGAAAATGCTCCCTAAGAGTATGCAAGGTTTCACCAACAGAGAAATCCTCTGGGGGGGAGGGGGGGGAGTCAGAGTAAATAGAGTCCTCAGCATCAGAATCCTCATAGGTAGATAAGGGTAAATCCTGGTCATCAGAGGAAACAGAAATTTCAGAGTCCTGGTCAGAAGTATCATAAGAAAAATCAGTCCTAAGGTCTCTTAGAGGGGGAAAGTTGGCTTCCCCTGATTAAAGTAATAAGGTCTTCAGCCATTCTTATCATTTGTTTTTTAGGCATAGAGGCCTGACCATGCAGTCTGGGCATCGGTTTTCTAGGCATGGCTCGAGTTTTTGGCCTTGAAGAAGAAGATGGCTTTGGTTTGATATGCAAGTCAGTAGGCCTGAATACACCCTCAGAAGCCGGTGCCTGCACAGTGGATCTGGACCCATCCAAGTTAGGGATATCCACAGGTTTCACAGTTCAAGCATCTCGCGGCATACCGAACTCCGAATGGGTCTCAGTAGAGGCCTGCTAATCTGAGGTAGCGGGTATCAAGGGCTGCGAAAGCACCTCACTGAGTACTGGTGAACTGGCGACTGGCTTAGGAGAAGCATTGTCGGCAGCTTTGGACCTAGGCGGCCTGTCTCTGTCTTTATCTTTGTGTTTTTTCCGAATGTCGGTAGTCGGATGGCTTACTGAAGACATAGCTGCATAATTGAACCGAGCACCAAAATATTTAGAAGCGAAAATATACCGACGACGGATAGTTTGTTGTTTAAATAAGGCACAAAACCGACAGCGAGGTACGTGGTGGTCAGGGCCTAGGCAAGGAATACAGTACGAATGGAAATCTTTATGAGGTATTTGCTTTCCACAAGAAATACAATTATTTACTTTTACTGACATCAGTTTAGAGCAAGAAAAAGTTTCCCCAATGGGGTACTTAGCTTTAGCTGAAGACTTCGGTTCTGAAACTCGAAAATGAAAATTTCAGGAGTCGGCCGACTGGCACTTGCGAACTGCTTCTGCTTCGGGCACTGCATGCCAAGAAAGACTGATGTAATGGCATTGGCTGCATGTTTTATACCCCTGACTACCTGACGTCATGGGAGAAGAGACAGCAACCGACACAGGACCCAAGACTTTGTTAATCAGGCCGACTGAGGGCTACTGCAAGCAGATAACCCAAATGTGATGACTGCAACAGTGAATACACTCGAACATCTACATTTATGGTAAGTGTACACAACTGTACTGTTTACTCTCCAGGTCAACTGGTGAATCTGGGCATTTTGAGGCAATGTTACAACTGCCTCGTGTACACAGACAACTCTCTCCTCCTACCACCAAACACTAATACATGTGAGAGATGCAATTATACAGCCAAACTGGAGGCTAAGCTCTCTCAACCCAAGACTGGATCGAACAGTCAAGAGGAGAAGAGAAATACTTGCATCACACCACCAGTCTCACATAGACCCATTAAACCATCACTGGCAAAAAACACACATAAATACACAAAAACATACTCGGAGGCTCTAAATAAAAATCTGCAAAAGCAACAGAGACCTCCAAAGCAGACATCCAAGCAAACTCCACCCCGTAACACAAACCATGAAATACATACTTTACAAAACCAGTGTGCCATGCAATCACAGCCCTTAAGGCAAAATAACATACCCAACACTCACACACTAGTAATAGGTGACTCTATACTCAGGCACACTGACGTCCCAGTCACTAGGCTGTACAAGGAGAAGGTTACTGTTAGCTGCCTGTCGGGTGTCGTGATCCGCCACATAACACAAGCACTCAGGTCACTCCAGAACAAGTACAAATATGACTCTGTCATTGTCCATGTTGGTGTGAATGACCTGAGCTGTACCTCCCTGGACTACATGAAAAGAGACATGGAAGACCTCTCTGATCACGTAGCCCAGGCTGGTATGACCCTGACCCTGAGTAGCATCCTGCCCTCACCAAGAATGATACCACGGTATTAAGAAAAAATTATCAATTTCAACAATTGACTAAGTTTCTGGTGTTATTCAAAGGGGATCCAGTGCCTGTCCACCTGGAATAACATGCTCGACAAGCCACGCTGCTTCACTGGAGACGGCTTGCACCTGTCACCCTTATGCTTTTGAATACTGGCCAGGGCTCTTGCCACCCCCATAGTGCCTTTTTTAGGCAAGGCTCAAAAGACAAACCCACCGCCATAAATAGCACAAGTAACAAAAAACTGAGGGTAATGCTACTCAATGCCAGAAGTCTAAACCTCAAAATGCACGCACTCGAGGCACTCCTCAGTATGGAGAAAATCTATATATGTGCAGTAACAGAAACCTGGTTTAAGGCTCCAGAGAGCACCCCAGCACTACCAGGCTACAACTCATACCATACATTTCGGCCACGGAACCCGGTCCAAAATACAAAAGGCGGGGGCATATCCATATTCATCAAGGATACCCACACCTCCAGGTTAGTGGCACAGCACGATGCTTCAGAGATCATCCACATGCAACTAACAACAGGCAAAACTGCAATTCAAATTGTAGCTTGCTACAGATCTCCCTCCATGTCTCAGGACCCCCATTCCGCATTTCTGGAAACACTGGGAAACATAAAGGTCCTACCAAACACCCTAATATTGGGTGATTTCAATTACCCAAACATTAACTGGGAGAACTACTCAAGTACTAACTCCCTTGCCCAATATTTCCTAGAATTTATAAACTCAAACGCCCTGGATCAACTGGTCAACACTCCCACCAGAGGTGACAACATATTGGACCTGGTCATCACCAATATGGGCTACCGGTGTTCCACACCAGAGGTCAATCCCCTTGCTGGTTAGATCTGACCATAAACTAATCACGCTGGATATCCACATTCCGCTCCACCCCCGGTCAAGAAAACCACAGTGAAAAACTTTTCAAAAGCAAACTTCACGTTACTTAAGATGGAGGTGGAAAGTTTCAAAGCCCCCATGCTAAAGGATAACGTTGTCCAAGCTACAAAATGTACTACTTACTAATGCATTCTACGGGCACATACAAGAATGCATGGATTGTGCTATCCCAAGCAAAACCAAGACTTACTCCTCCAAGAAAAGGAAACCAGTCTGGTGGACCCCTGCCATAAACAAGCTATACAACAGAAGGAGGAAACTAGTACAGAAAAGAGCAAAATCCCAAGAAGGGAAGAAATCTGTGATCAGTATCAGCAAGAAACTACGATCCCTCATAATATCGTCCAAGGCTAGCTTCGAAAGAAAACTTGCCAAGGACTCCAAAGATAACCACAAGGCATTCTTTAGCTATGTCAAGAATCTAAGTGGCAATGCCCAGATCTGCTCGGAGTTAGTGCAGAATGGCACAAAATACACTGGACCGACTGATATCATCAACATCCTGGCAGACAGGTTCAGTGCAAACTTCACCCCCCTCTCACCCTCAAAAGGGCCCATAACCATACCAGAAGAATGTAGAGCCCCTGAAATCACAAGACACTCAGGTTAAAACAGCCCTCTCCAAAGCCAAAAACACAGCATCTGTGGGACCGGACAGTGTCCCAGGCTGTGTCCTACAGGAGCTCAAAGACGAACTAACCCCTCACCTAAACACACTGTTCAAACTCAGCCTCTCCACAGGCTACATACCCATAGAGTGGCACACAGCAACGGTTATTCTGCTCCACAAAGGTGGAACCACAACAGATCCTGGGAACTATCGTCCTATAAGCCTGACTAGCTTGGTCTGCAAGGCTATGGAGCGCATCATCATGGAACTCAATAACAGAGACATTGCGAACCTCCAAACACTGAACCCTACCCAGTTCGGCTTTGTTAAGGGCAGATCATGCCTCCTAAACCTGGTGGACTTCTTTGAGACAGTTACCAAGGCTATAGACAAGGGAAAGGTAGTACACACAGCCTACCTACACCTCGCAAAGGCCTTTGACACCATTCCCCATTCTGGTATTATAGACAAGCTGACCAGGCTGAACATAAACCCCTATGTCACAAGATGGGTTGCCAACTGGCTCATGGACAGAACCCACATGGTGAGAGTTGCGGGAGCTTGGTCTGACTCTAAACTGGTTACAAGTGGCATTCCCCAGGGCTCATTCCTAGGACCCCTCCTGTTCTGCATATACTTCTCGGAGGTACAGGCAAGCACAGGATGACTATGGCTGACCAAGTTCGCAAACTAGGGGCTATAATTGACTCTCTGGCTGACACAGACATCCTCCAAAAGGGTCTCACTGAGACGGATACCTGGTGTCAAAATTATGGCCTCAAGCTAAATGCCAAAAAGTGCATAGTCATCCCCTTTGGAAAAAACAAAGTACCCACAAACTACCACATAAGTGGTAGTCCCCTAAATATGGAAGACGTAATAAAGGATCTGGGGACCCAAGTAGATAGTAATCTCTCCTTTGATTATCACATTGCCAAAGTGGTTAGAAAATCCTTCTATATGGCCCACCTAATCACAAAAGGGTTCACATCTAGATCAAAAGAGGTCATTGTGCCCCTCTACTCATCACTTATCAGACCCATCATAGAGTATAACACCACATTTGGGATGCACCTTACAAGACACCTGCAACAGCTGGAAAGACCACAGAAGTACCTCACCAAGAGGATCACTGGCCTTAAACAGATGCCCTATGCAGCTCGACTGTAGAAACTCCAGCTGCACTCGGTTGCATACCGCCTACTCAGAGGTGATCTCTGCCTGACATACAAGGCCATGTCCAACCCATAATTGATAGACATGCTCCACCTAAAGAAAACCATATCCACTCAAGCCACACACTCTAGGGATCTAAACCTCACCACAACAATAACTAGGACTTGCTGGAGGGATAGATTCCTGTCCCAGAGACTTCCCATACTTTGGAACAAGATTCCAATCTACATTAGGCAGAGGTCCTCACTAACACTCTTCAAGAGAAACCTTGATGAGTGGATAGGAAACAGAAGGTTTACCCCGGGGATCACTTCAGTGGATCTGCTGGACAGAGGCACAGGGTACTAATCTAAGGGGGTGGCAAAAGCCAACACATTCTGGCTAGGCTTATAAATGCCTTGGGGCAGATAGCTTAGTACCTACCTATGAACCTATACCTGGTTCAGATGGACCAGGCAAGTCCATTATGGGAGGGAGGTGGTGGCCAGAATCAGACAATGCCACAACTTCTTAGAGAAGTGGGCAGTGCCGCAATGGCTCATCCCTAAGTTGGGCATTCAGCCACTAAGCCACTTTGGAAGTAGCCTTCATCCTGATTGCATGGAAATGTGCACTCACATGGGGGGGGTTTTGTGGTCCCCGCAGCGATGTAAGTAATCTGCCTCCTTCCTACACAAGGGAGAAGCTAAGCCTAAAAAATGTAGCCTTATTTTTGCTGAACTAGCAAGGCCACAAACCACCACTGAGGCTACCTGTATGATGGCCTCCACCAGCGAGTCCTCATATTTACTGGGGAATATCCAAGATAGGGGAAAGAAGTGGGCATGGCTGATAGAGAGAGGCTTGAAGGTCAGTAAGTAGTGGGAGGAAGTATATAGAAAAAACAAGGAAAGAGCAATAGTTATCAAAAACAAAAGCACTAGGATCAAGAGATGTTTTGTTTATAACAGGGGTGGCCCGTGCTTCTCTTAACTCATCTAGAAACACTCAGGTCCTCAGAGAAGAATCAAAAGCTCCTGAAAATAGTTGGTCCTCGCACATTCAGGATGGCCTGAGTCAGCATGGAAGGGCAAGGACCCAACCTGTATAATGTAGAGGTCATGGTCCTCGCACATTCAGGATGGCCTGAGTCAGCATGGAAGGGCAAGGATCCAACCTGTATAATGTAGAGGTCATGGTCCTCGCACATTCAGGATGGCCTGAGTCAGCATGGAAGGGCAAGGATCCAACCTGTATAATGTAGAGGTCATGGTCCTCGCACATTCAGGATGGCCTGAGTCAGCATGGAAGGGCAAGGATCCAACCTGTATAATGTTGAGGTCATGGTCCTTGCACATTCAGGATGGCCTGAGTCAGCATGGAAGGGCAAGGACCCAACCTGTATAATGTAGAGGTCATGGTCCTTGCACATTCAGGATGGCCTGAATCAGCATGGAAGGGCAAGGATCCAACCTGTAAAATGTAGAGGTCATGGTCCTTGCACATTCAGGATGGCCTGAGTCAGCATGGAAGGGCAAGGATCCAACCTGTATAATGTAGAGGTCATGGTCCTCGCACATTCAGGATGGCCTGAGTCAGCATGGAAGGGCAAGGATCCAACCTGTATAATGTAGAGGTCATGCTTGAGATCACAACAAGGAGTCATTGTAATCAGGAATGTCAAAAACTTTCTAAGATTAATTCCAGACTGTGCGCATGGCCCATGCATTGCCCATAAAGAAGACAGGAAGGAGGAAGTAACAGGAACGCCAACCTTAACTATTTAAGGCACTGAATAAGAGAGATGCCATGGTGAATGTTAGCAGCCAAATGTGGACTGAAGCTGTTATTAGGCCTGGTCTATGTAATAAAATTACTCCAAAAACGTGCTAGCAAGTACGGCAGATGCACGGGCCAAAGCAACTTGAATGTAAACAAAAAGAGAAAAGGCCAGCACCAGGGATACGAAGCAAAGATGATTTATTAATTCTACCAGACCGGTTTCAGCATATAGCTTTCTTCAGTGGTTATACATGGTCAGCAGTTCCCAAACTGCATTTATATATGATACCCAATTCAGCAACAATTGACATCATTTCCTGTGAAAGCAACAAAAAAGGATAGTACATACAAAGTGTTACAAAATGCATGTATATATATGTATGAATATACGTCCATAAAATGAAAGGAACAGCATACAAAAATGAATAATACAATGTATTCTGAATAGTAAAGAAAATGAAAATAAGTTAATAAATTATAAAATTAACTACTGAATATTCAGCATAATCCTAAGCACAGTTTCATAACTTGTCATTAAGACCTGGTGGAAAAAGACCACCTAATTTGACTATCCATTTCTTTTCTTTGGTGTTCAATAAATTGTGCCATCCTGTTCTGAAATCTTTATTTCCAAAAATTCTATCAATAATGGTAAAACTGAATTTAGCTGTTTTGTGAATCAGTGAGTGTTTGTACAAAGCGTTGGTCATTCTAGCATTTCTAATGTCTCCCAGATGTTCTGACATCCGACATCTGAACTGTCTGGATGTCTGACCAATGTAGAATGCTTGACATGTGCAAGTTGCCAAGTAAATAACCCACTCACTTCCACAATTAGCAAAACACTTAATATCAAATAATTTATCTGTATTTTTGCTGGTAAAATTCTTAGTCTTAAAGATGTGTTTACAGAAGGAGCAATGCCCACATGGATAACACCCCACTAATTTCTCCCCAGAAAGAGTAGTTTGGTGATGCATGCTCGATTTGGTCATGATCCTATTGTAATGTGAGAAATGTGACCCCAGGGTTTTTCCTTTTCTATACGAAAACTGACATCTGTCCCCCAACCAGTCATCAAGTCGTATGTTACTTTTAAGTACATTCCAGTGTTTATTAATGATATGAGTGAACTGATAAGTATTCCTTCCGAATGTTGTAACCAGCCTGATGGTATCCTGATTACCCAAAAAATGTTTGGATTTGTATGTTAATAGGCTGTCCCTCGATTGATTACAAGCCCATATTGATGCAGTTTTAACATTGTCCTGCTTGTACCCTCTTTCTAAAAATCTATTAGTAAGATCCTGATGACATATATTGAGGTCTTGCTCTGAGGAGCATATTCTTCTGATTCTAAGAAACTGCGATTTGGGAATATTATTGATAGTGTGTCTGGGATGGAGACTGGAAGCATGTAGCAAGCTATTATATTGTGGATACTTCCTATAAACCGTTGTTCTTAAAGTATGATCTGGTTTTTGCTCCAAATGTACGTCCAAAAAATCAATTTTCTTCACCTTACAAAAGTATGGCGAGTATACAGAAGAAGTCATAAGCTTGCTAAATTCCCACTGAGAATCATAATATATTTTAACAGTCATATTGATGCATGTCTACCATGTGTCCATCAATCGTAATGTCTATGGAATGAATATCAAAGCTTATACTGTCTTTTGGGAATCTAAAGGTAGAATGTATTCTGCAAAGCATGTAGTATTAATGCTATGCTTCCATAGATGTTCATCGTGCATACAGCTGCAGTCATCACACTTGGGGTTATCCTGCCGTCAGGCGGGTCCTCGGTCGGCCGAATTCCAAAGTCTAGGTCCGGCGTCGGTTGTCGTCGCTTCTTCCCTGACATCAGTGCGGTGCCCGAAGCAGTTCGCAAGTGCTGGTCGGCCAGCTCCTGAGATTTACGAACAGTATTTCAGCTGAAGTCTTCTTTAAAGCTAAGTACCTCGTTGGGGAAACTTTTCTTGCCTCAGACCGATTTCAGACAAAGTTAATAATTGCATTTCTTGTGGGAAGCAAATACCGCATAAGGATTTTCACTCTTACTGTATACCTTGCTTAGGGCCAGACCACGACGTCTCGGCCTGCCGTTTTTGTGCTAGGTTTAACAAGCGCACTATTAAGCGCCGGGCGGAGTTCGCCCTTCATTATTTTGGCAAAAAATTTAATTATATCATGTCGTCGGATACACCAACGCCAATTTTAGGCAAAAAACGCAAGGATAAGGATAGACATCCGAGGCCTGCACCGAGTACTGAGATCACGCTTAGGCCGACTACAGTTCTCAGCGAGGTGCCTACGCAGCCCCTGACTACCGATGAAACTATTTTACCGGCGACTTCAGTACCTGAGGACGCAGGATCCTCGGTCTCGATTCCCACTGCAGATACTGACGCCACTCTTGGCGGGGAAACCGAAATTTCAGTGAGGCCTGCCAATTCTGAAAGCGTTTTCAGGCCTACCACCTCTTCTATTAAATTATTCACTAAGTCTAAAGCTGCAATGAAAATTTAAAAAACAAGGGCCTCAGACCCCCTCTCAAGGCCCCATGCCTAAAAATCAGATGCTTAAAATGGCTGAGGATTTGATTACTCTCATCAGGGGTTCTCAACCCCCCCCCCCCAGACAAAAGACCCAGGTTGGAGGAAGACTACCCTTCCTCAGACCAGGCTTCTATTACTTCAGACCATTCTGAGGACCAGGATTACACCTATTCCCCATTTGAAGACTCTGATGCTGAGGAGTCTATTCCCTCGGTCTCCCCCCCTGAGGACTTCTCTTTTGGGGAAACCCTGCATACATTGAGAGAGCACTTCCACTGGGAAGGCCAAGATTACTCAGATTCCAAGAAAAGGCTCAGGGAATTTCTACTACTTCCCCAGCATAGGCCCCTGGCTATTCCTCCTGTCTTAGATATTTTGGATGATGTGTACGCAGAAGCCAGTCTTAATCCAGACTCATTACCTCCAGCCCCTGTTAAACCAGACAGATATTACCGGGTTCCTGATTCTCACCAGTTCCTTTATAAAAGCCATACTGCTGACCCAGAAACAATTTCACAGGGTCCCAAGGGGATTAAGGCCTCTACTGCTAAAAACCCTTTGCCTTCAGAGAGAGATTCTAGAGCATTAGAAAGGTGGGGGAAAAAGGTGTATACATCAGCCACTTTAACCATGAGGAGCATTAAACTGTCAATTTCATATGTTAAAATACCAACAGTTCTTGCTATCTCAGCTGAAAGGCAAAATGACACAAACAGAACAACCAGACTTGAAAGAGTTGCAGGATTTGTTGCATGGAGCAGAACAAGTGGGGAAACATACCTTGCAGTGTGGTTTTGATGCTTTAGAGGCCTCATGCAGAGCTGCTGTCACGGGGTCTGTCATACGTAGACATGCTTGGCTCAAAGAGCAAACCTTACCAGATCATGTCAAAGCAATGTTATTAGATGCACCACTACAAAAAGATGTATTGTTCGGTGCTAAAGCTGAGGAGGTACTAAAGAAAATGGAGGAAAAAGCAAAATCTATGCAAACAGTTAAAGATTTCTTGTAGGTGCAGCCTCCATGCTTCAGCAAAAACTGGCCTTCAAAAAATTGGTCCTTTCCAGCCACGGACAGACCCCAAAGGGGCAGATACAGACGCCCAAGGGGTAGAGGACAACCTCAAGGATCTTACAGGGCTAGACAGTGGCAAACACCAGCCCCCAGAGGTGGAGAAGATAGACCACAGTCATTTAGAAAACAGGTGCAATGACTTTCCCCTATGCCTGCCAAACAAAGATATAATGGCAGCACCTTTGGGCGGAAAACTGGCCTTATTTTCAAAAAACTGGCACATTGTTACACAGGACAAATGGATTCTGGATATTATAGACAGAGGCTACAGGTTCCACTTTCACACCCTTCCAAAAATGAGAGGCATGCCAAACCTGCCACAAAATCAATGGGCAGAGGCACAAAGGCAAATTTCCACTCTCATGGATATGAAAGCAATTCAAGAGGTACCAGCAAAAGAACAAGGTCAAGGGTTTTATTCAAGGCTATTCCTGGTACCAAGGAAGGACAAAGATTGGAGACCTATCTTAGACCTATCCATCCTAAACACATATCTACAGGTGCCAAAATTCAAGATGCTTACATTACAGCAGCTTCTTCCCATGCTGGGCAAGGAGTCTTGGCTGGTAACATTGGACCTCAAGGAGGCATACCTGCATGTCCCTATCAGACAAGATTGCAGAAGATACCTCAGATTTCTTGCAAGTTCAACCCATTACCAATTCTCTGCATTGCCCTTTGGCTTATCTACTGCACCCAGAGTGTTTACGAAATGCCTGGCATCAGTAATTGCCTTCTGCAGACAACGAGGAATCCAAATCTACCCATATCCAGACGACTGCCTGATCCAAGCAGACAGAAAGGACCTTCTATTGCAACATCTGGCGTTTGTAATAAAACTGTTAAACTGCCTGGGGTACACAGTAAACAAAAAGAAATCAAAACTAATACCTTCTCAACAGATAATTTTCCTGGGTGCCAGCTTAAATACAACAACCCAGATGGCCTACCTCACGCCAGACAAACAAGGGCAACTGTCTCAATACTACAACAAAATGGCAACTTTAACCAGGCTAACTGCAAGGAAAATCCTGCAGGCTCTGGGGGTCATGGCATCTTGCATCCTACTAATACCATTTGCAAAGCTGCATATGAGGAAACTACAATGGTACCTAAAAAACTTATGGTCTCAGCACAGCCACAGCTTGGAAACAATTATACCACTCATTCCATGCCTTCAAAAGGAATTTTTGTGGTGGGCTCAAGCATGCCAAAGAAACACAGGTCTTCCTTTCTGTTTACCACAAGCAACTCAAATCATCACGACGCCTCAGACTACGCCTGGGGAGCACACATGGCAGGTCAGGGTATTCAGGGAAAATGGTCCCAAAAAGAGATGCACCTACACATCAACCAAAAGGAGATGCTAGCCGTACAAAATGTTCTTATGACCTTCAAAGACCTACTGCATCCAGGCCAGCTATTAATAAGGACAGACAACACCACAGTCATGTGGTACATAAACAAACAGGGGGGAACGCATTCATACCCCATGTGCAGGCAAGCCATGACCCTGTAGAACACAGCACTGGAATTACAAATTCAACTACAGGCACAATTCCTGCCAGGGAAGGAAAACACACTGGCAGACAACTTAAGCAGAAATATGACAGACCCACATGAATGGAAGTTGCATCCTCAAGTCTTCTCAAAGATAACTCAGGCATGGGGACTGCCAGACATAGATCTATTTGCTACCCACAGAAATTACCAGTTGGAAAAATTCTGCTCAAGGACCTATCATCCACAGGCCTGGAAAGTGGACGCACTCTCTTTCAATTGGACAACATTGACAGTCTATGCCTTCCCGCCTCTTCCTCTACTGGCAAAAGTCCTATTAAAAACCAGAGCAGAGAGGCCACAAATGATTCTCATTGCTCCAGACTGGCCACAACAGCACTGGTATCCTCTCCTAAAGAGCCTGTCACACACACCACCATGGATCCTTCCTCAAGTTCCTCTTCTGTTGTCCCAGCACAACTACAAGACCCTTCACAGCCAGCTCAGAATTCTAAATCTAGCTGCATGGAGAATACCTTAGTTTACCAACAAACTCTCCTCTCCAAGGAGGTACAGGATGTCATCTTGGAGGCCAGGAGACCCTCTACTAGAAAAACCTACTCAGCCAAATGGAAACGATTTTGTACCTGGAATCAAGCAAAGGGTCAGAATCCTTCGGTAATAAATATACCTCAGATTTTACAGTACCTAACTGAGATGTTAAACAGTGGCCTCTCCTTCTCTTCCATCAAGATCCACGCTTCAGCCATTTCAGCACAATACAATATGGATCCTCCTTTATTCTCACATCCTCTATTAAGGCAGTTCCTCAGAGGGGCAAAAAATATAAAACCCCCACGGAAACCACCAGCTCCAGCTTGGGACCTCAACTTCATATTGGAGAAGCTGACACTGCCTCCTTTTGAGCCGGCTTCTTCAGCAGAGCTACAATACTTGTCATGGAAAACAGCCTTCCTACTGGCTATTACCTCAGCACGCAGGGTTTCGGAGCTACAGGCCCTCATGGCTGTGCAACCATTCATCATTTTCCATCAGGACAGGGTCTCCTTACGAACCAACCCTACCTTCATGCCAGAGGTAGTATCCAGTGTGGCTTTGAATCAGTCTATTCATTTACCTACCTTTTATCCAAATCCACAGAACAAAGGAGAGAGGCTACTACACTCCTTGGACATTCACAGGCAACTTCGTTATTACTTGGACAGAACAAAGTCATTCAGAAAATCTGAGCAGCTTTGTGTCCTATGCTAAAGGTGCTCAAGGAAAGGCTATTTCCAAACAGACTATTTCAAAATGGATAGCCCACTGCATACGCTTTTGTTATTCATTTCATGGAAAATCAGTGCCTGTATACATCAGATCCCACTCCACCAGGGCTACAGCTACCTCAGCAGCTTTCCTCAGGGCGGTCCCTACCAAGGACATTTTGGAAGCAGCTACTTGGAGTTCAGTGCACACTTTCTCCAAGCACTACCACCTTCCACTATACTCAAAATCTAGGGCGGGCTTTGCCACAGAAGTCCTGCAGGGCATTCTAGCCCCTCCTAATTCCGCTTAGTACCAGCCACCCTTACTTAGCTTTGGGATTCTACCCAAGTGTGATGACTGCAGCTGTATGCACGATGAACATAGTACAGTTTTGTACCTATCATAAATGTAGATGTTCGAGTGCGCATACAGCTGCAGTCCAGGTTACCCTCCCTCCATCCCCTCTTAGGACAGGACTTATGACAAACACCTTTTACATACAACCTATTTGGGGTATTCCTTTATGGTGTATTTGCTTGCAACTACTTTTTTGATTTATCTACTTATGTATGTTTGCATGACATCATGTTTTGCCTTCCTTTCTGGGGGCACCTGACATCTGGGGCAAGAAAAACTGAAGAAAATGGCGTTGGCTGCCTCTTTTATACCCCTGCCACACTGACGTCAGGGAAGAAGCGACGACAACCGACGCCGGACCTAGACTTTGGAATTCGGCCGACCGAGGACCCGCCTGACGGCAGGATAACCCCAAGTGTGATGACTGCAGCTGTATGCGCACTCGAACATCTACATTTATGGTAGGTACAAAACTGTACTTTCAGGAAAGTTATCAGCAGATGCCAATGGTGCAATGAGTGCAGTACCAGAATTGCTTTGTGAAGTCACAGTGGTACCACAGCTAATATTGCTTTATGGAGTCACGAGGACATCACAGCTAGCATTGCTTTATGTATTCACAAGGACATCACAGCTAGCATTGCTTTATGAAGTCACGAGGACATCACAGCTAACATTGCTTTATGAAGTCATGAGGACATCATAACTTCATAAATTATTGTTAATACTGCATTTGCGGTCATCAATAAAGTGTTGAAGCACTCAGTATGTGGTGTTTAACTCTAGCAAGCTGTTTGTTAAATTTGTAGGAAGCAGCTTGCTTCAGGCTTTTTTTTTTTTTTTTTTTGTCTTTAACTTTTGGTTCCTCAGTTTTGTACCAAAGATGGTACCAGTTTGTAGAACTGCGCACAATACCAGATGACCTAATGTATAAATTATCTGCAAAGTTTTAGCCATTCCCTACATTTCTTCTACAAAAATGTAATATTTAAGTTTGTCCATTGCTACTGCTTGCGGCCTAGGTACATTTTTCATATGTTACATAGGTTTTGTGTTTAATGTATGTTTTAGTATTTTGTAGGCATTCATACATTTTGTGTCATTAGCAGACCAATACTTTCAGCAGAAAATTGTGTTTTACTTATACTGGTGTCACATTGTTCTCATTTGTGGTCAGTTTGTCAGAAGTGATGTACAATTACAGTAACATTGTGAAGGTGATTCACAAAGCTGCAGTTCTCTAGTGATCTTGAAAATATGTTGTATTCTAATTATGAAAGACAAAGCAAAAGTTTCACTTAGTTCTCAGAACTTACTGTGTCATACAGGTCTCATTTCGTGTGTCATGGGTGTATAGGAATAGCTAGTCATCTGCCTGACATTTTGTGAGCTTTCTGTGCAGCTGTCAAGCAATTATATCTGAAGTTAGTTACTGACCTGACAAATTTTGTACTAAGCCGTCACATACTATGACACTGTGGCAAACATAACATAGATGTGTGGGTTCACAGCTTTGAGATACATTTTATAGCATCTTGTTGAGAAGGATTCATGCTGTATAATGAGACACTTACACCACAGCTACAATCAGTTTATATGAATACTTACGGATAACGTCACCAAAGAGTAGGGGAAGGTCTTAAATGTCTTGTGCCTTACGTATGCATTTGCAGTCTTTGTCATGCTCTGTTCCTCACACTAGGCAACTAATATGAAGATTAAAAGTAGGTATTGTCAGAAAGTAATTACAATAAACTCTCAGTTAACCGACACCCATTGGGATTGGTAGATGCCAGATAATTGTAGTTTCTGGTTGCTTGAGAGTTACTATTAAAAATAGGCCGGATTAATACTGTACCCTATACTATTTGTTTGGTTTGACTTGTTCTCAAGTTGGGGAGAGAAGGAATTTATTTCTATCTTCCCTTTTAAAACACTAAAAGTCTAAAAATGTAAGGTATGTTTCTGCAGGGGGAAGCAGAAAGTGCAGCACATGAAAATTGTACTGTATTTCTTCGATATTTTTTGCTGGTTGCTCGAGAGTGCCAGTTGCTTGCGTTCTGGTTAACTGAGAGTTTACTGTAAACGTTTGCAGTTTGTAAATCATAATTTGTTTTACCCACAAAGTACGTTAACACAGCACTGCTTCTCTGTTACCACACGTTCTTCTAACTGTGCACAGTCTGAGGACACTGCTGGATGGAAGCTAATCTGTGAAGATTTAGAAGGTGTTTTGTTTTATTTAGCAGTAATACTGTGTTTTGTTTGATATATGAATAATATATATCTGTATGCAGATGTAAATTAGGAGATGGTTTTTGAGAGAATATAAGTAAGGTACAAGAGACTGGGGAACAGAAGATTGGAACATACCTCTCATGTGTACCTCATTATGATGTATGTTCCTCATTTTGCTTATTTTAAATCTTACGAATTCCATGCATCTCTCTCTAGTCTACATTGGAAAAAGTCTGTTATACCTTCATTGTTAAGACTGTTTTAACATATATCCATGGTAAATAGTATTGAATCATATTAATTTATCAGGCAACATTTCTGTAAGTATAAAAAAGTTATTATCCATGTTGTGAGCTTCCTAGTTTAAGCTGCTAGTAAGTGTACCACATTTTGTCCACCATTTCACCAGTGAGAGAGGCAGTGTTCCTCATAATGGATCAAGGTATTAGAGGTCACGAGTCGATGATGACTGAGCAATAGTACTGCATTTGTGGTCAGTGCTGAAGAGCTTTATTGCTCTGTGTTTTGTAAAGGCAGTACCTGCATTCAGAAATGAATGCCAATGTCGCATCCTCAGTGAGGGCTGAAGCCCTTCGTGCTCTGTGTGGTATTTAGAATGTAACAAGCCACGTATTACATTTGCAGCAAATGACTTGTTAACAGTTTAAAAATAGTTTTTCTTGGCCCTCAACTTTGAGTTGAGGGGTGCTAGATCAGAGATCTGCACAGGGTGAAAAAAAAGCTACCTATGATTCTTGTTCCTCATTTTGGAGACAAAAGGTTAAAAGCTGTTGGTTTGGGTTGTGAAGTTAGAGTTAGCAGTCCTGATGTGTAACTTCTGTTCTATAGGATCATAGGAGGTAACTAGGCTAATTGCCCTGAGTCTTTTTTAAGCCTAGCCATTCGTGCCCCAATTTTCACAGTTATCATTGCATACAGGCTTGAACGGCTTTGGTCAAGGGTGTAGCCTGGCATGCACTTTGTACTCTACAGAGTGCATTGTTTCTTTGCATCACTCAGCAACATCGCAACTTATTTTTTTCAGGCTACACCTTATTTATTTATGTACATTTGTTTACTGGGAAATTCCGACTGGACACAGGTCCTTCTTCAGTGGAGGCCTGGGTAGAAAAGCTCCACAAGTAAAAATGACTAAAACATACAATAGTAATTGAGTTTATAGTAATGCACGACATACAATAAAAACAGAGCAAATAGGTCCTTGTAACTCAGTAATTGAGTTTACAGTAATGCACGACATACAATAAAAACAGAGCAAATAGGTCCTTGTAACTGAGTAATTGAGTTTACATTAAAGAACAAAGCATACAATAAATACAGAGCAATAGGTACTTGTAGCAAATTGAAGAATCGAAATAAAGAAACAAGTAAATAGTAGATGTAGACTTAGGGATATCTGACTAGAGACTGAGACAGGAAGGCTGAAAAAAGCAAGTAGTGCTTAGCAGTTCTAAAGTCTAAAGTAATGCCTCTGACAACAGCTACATAACTTACTTACAGAGAGGATTGCAAATCTATAAACAATACCTTTAATAGATTTATAGGCACCCCCTGACAATGATATTTATATATTTATTAACTGTTAGGGGGACAACATTTTGAAAGATGTATTCATATTTTTTCAGCTGCCAGGTAGGTTGAGAGGCAGTAAAAAGAGATTTAGTGCAAAACAGAATTTTCTGGCTACACCCTTGGCTTTGGTATATGCCTGTGCCTTGGTGCATGTACAAAAAGACCCTGTCCATAAAGGCCACAAGGCAACAAGCCAGGGGTGAATTTGCGATTACCCATCCATTTGTCCAAACGGCATTTGAATCAGCTTAGGGGAGAGCTCTGTTACAAGTAAAAGCAAAGAATTGCATATTAGTCTTGAGATAAATCCTTAGTTTACAGTCCCACACAATGCCAAGCCTGGCTGTCAGATGTCATCAGTGTATTGAATTCCAACTCATACCCCATGCTAAAGTGCATTAGAATAGAAACAGAGATTCATATAGTTTATCATGCTGTTAATACAAGAGCATAGAGATCTGTAGCATGAGGCAGTGTCGCCAGAGTAGTAGTTACTTAGTGCTGTATAACCTCGCTAGTACATACTTATAATTGTATACTGATGCCGTTACACCGTACAGTTTCACAGAGAGGTGACTGTACAGCTGTCCTAAGCAAGTGCAACACTGCATCCCCAGGGCAAGGACTGTCAGTCCACCTGATTAGAGACTGCTTGAATAAACCTCAGTGCTCATCAGTAAATTAGGATACTGGCAAATGGGAAAAGGACAATTACAGGCGGACAGCTGTCCTAGCATAGCATGCATAAAATGTTGACAGACAGCATGACAGTCCTGTGGAACTTGAGTAATAAAAATAATTAAATAACCTATCACTTAAATAGATTGCAGACTGCCCATCTCTTATCCCACCTTAACCAGATAATAAATATAATTGTTACAGGTAAAACAGAAAATGAAATTAAATAAAAATGGCTTGGCAACAGGGTTTAAATAAGGAGGAAGAAAGTGTAAAACTGAGCAACATATCTGAGAATCAAGATAAGTAATGCTAATGGGACAGAGAGTGACACAGTTATGTAAAAAATTAGTGTTATTATGAAACAACACAAGTTGTTACTGTCACTGCAAGTGATTTAGTGCAGGTTCTGTTTTAGTGTTGCTTGGAATTTCCTTGAGCAAAATGTAACAAGTGTGTAGTTTGCGCCCTCCAATGCATCCACAATTGTTAAGCTTCTAGCTAACTAATTCTGTGCTGTGTTCAGCTCATTACATGTTTTGATGGTCTCTGTTTCATGTTTCTGGAGTATTATAATTTGACACATGTCCATGCACAACAAAAGTGTTAACTACCCCACTGCCATCTCCACCACACCAGCAGGAGTTAAGTTAGTACAGTCTGCTAGATTAGGGAGTGTTAAGTGATTTTCTTTGGTGGTTCAAGGTGTGAAGAGCTGGAGAAGTGAGTTTAGAAGGATGGGTCTCAGCAGAAGCAGAGCCGTCAAAAAATAGTTCTCCACAACTTGTTTTGAATCCACCACAAACTCCCTGCAGGCATACCTTCTGAGGTCAGAACACAAACTGTTCTTTTGTTATGATATTGTTTTTCTTATGACAACTTAAATAACCTGAAGTCATACTGCTGAACTCAGATTTTTACTGAGCTGTTTTAGCAGCAGGTCTTACATTATGTTTTCATTGTGTGACAGCTTGTCTTAATTACCCCTCTGCTTGTGCATGTTTTTAGTGCAATTACTTATGTAGAAAATGTGAATGGAGTCAAGATTGTGAGAAGTAGTATTTTCCTACAAGTTTTGGACTGATGTTTTAATGCTATGGCATTCACAATTAATGATGAAAAAATTACAAGTGACAAACTGAGTGGCAAGGTTTTAGTTATTGCAGTTCTCTTTCGTGACTGTGGTTATCATCCTGGTTGCAGGAAATTACAAATTTGTCTTAAGCGTTTGTGAGGACAGTTTCAGACTGGCTGTTCACACCGTTTAGTAACCACTGTTTTCTTTTATGCAACTTTTTTTTTTCATTGGTTTATTGGAAACTAAGTGACGTGTTTCACAGTAACACAGCTTGAGGACAGATTTCAATAAAATAAAATTACCCTAACTGAATCATTTTGTACAATTGCCTATTATAGAATTTTGTGA